>NC_142649.1:128873846-129024615 GCF_055504915.1 Nelumbo nucifera
GCCTTGGCAGAAGAACCAGCTCTGTCATTAGCACTGGCCTCTTCGATGTCAACCAACTCGTCGTCACTCTCCGCTTTGGAGTCTAGGTCTCTGGTAGCTTCAAGGGCCATCTCCTTTGTAATTCGCGAGGTGGTGATGGCACTCAAATCGAGCTGTGGGAACTCGCGCTTGGTCAGCCACCTACTGAGCTTAAAGCCTTTGCGGTAGCCCTCCGACCCGATCTCGATCAGCTCGCCTTCGATCTCCTCCGAGCTCTTGTACTCTTCAACAACCTTGACTTTGGCTTCCTCTATGGCCTTAAAGAGAATCTTAGTCCACTCCTTGACAAGGGCCCCAAGGTTCTCCACTTCGCGCTGCAGCTCCGCCTTCTCCGACATCAGCACTGAAATGAGCTCCTTCTGAGCCCGCGCATCATTCTCTAGCAGACTGATCTTGCTATGAGCCAAACTTAGCTCAGTATGAGCCTCGCAAGATGAGCACTCAGCTGCTAGAGCCCGCTTCAAGTGCTGCTCAGACTAGTATGTCAAGGCATGCACGGCGGAGTTCACCTGCCAAAAGAATATAAGTTAGTACCAACAAAATCACAAGTACAAAATTGAAGAAGTAAAACAAGACTTACCACCATACAGTGGGTAGGCGCCCAAGCCAGCTGTCCTACCTCACTAGAGGAGGAGAAGCAAGAAGAGTGGTAGCCGATTTAGGAGGAGGAGAAAGATGGTCGTCAGCTGTCTTACCTCATTGGAGATGGGGTTGACGGTGGCAGTGGCAGCGGATAGTATGAACATTGGAGGGATTATTCCTTTACACAATAACTTTGGTCGATCATAGATTGGAATTGAGGGATTTTTTTTTCATAAAAAATTAGGAATCTAAATAGCGGAATGGGAATCACATTCCGGGGGGTCGGGAATGGCCATTCCCCCATATGGGGGAATCACATTCCACCTTCCCATTCCCATTCTGGTTGATCAAACATCCAGAAACGGATTGATCCATTCCAATTCTGATTCCAGAGTCCTATTCCCTCGAACCAAACAGACCTTCATTCTTCTCCATAATTATTTGTTTTGCTTTAACTAAAAAAAGGAAGAAACACTACAAAATATGATTGAATTGCTTTTATCCAATCCAAAATAAAGTGAGTGAAAGGCATGGATGGAGCACTCAATCTTGTCATCCCATGGATTAGATCATCAGGAGTCCTGAAATTCAAGTTTAAGATTTGTATTCAAACTATGCAAACAAATGAATCAGTTAACCATTATAAATTCAAATGATTCCATTTGACCATGCTTCATGGTTTTTTACAGGTTTTGTGTGTTGATGAGCAACAAGTTCTATGTGTTGGTGGGTCCCAAACTAAGCAAACCAATGAATCAACTAATGGAGCTCACGTCTTCTTTGTACAGGTTGTATGTGTTGGTGGATCCAAATATCTAATTTTTATATGATTTGTTTGCTGGAGGGACCCACATATTTATTTTGTATAAATTTTATATGTTGGTAGGACCCACATATCTATATTGTTTATGCTTTTTTATGGGCAGAGCCCATGCATTTGCATATTTAGATATGTTCTTGATTTATATCTATTTTGACTCTAAATTACCTTAAAACAAATTTCTTAAGTTCTCTACATATTTTTAACTAGTCTTTAAACATATAAATCTTAGGTGTTTGTAAAATGTCTTGTTTTAGTATTTCCTATTTCAATTTAATGTGTATATATATATATATATATCATGCATAATCTAATTTTTATATTTGTTTTCCTTGTTTTTCACGCTGAACCAATACAAGAATGATAGAAGGAATTGTATAAGATATTGAAGATACAATTTTTATTTTTGTGATTTATTACTATATGTAATAAGAATTTTGTACCTTTTTCTATATCATCAATGTATGGAACTCACATTTAAGATGTACTTTTGTTTTCTTATTAATATATTAGTTTTTATTAAATTTTATTTGAAATTTTGGTGTGATGTTATATGTGTTAATCAGGTTGGATAAATTGCAAATTTATTTCAATTTATTAGTTGGACAAATTGAACAGGTTTTAGCGGCGGATATATTTGCCGCTACATATCTTCCCTTACTTTTTTAGCGGCGGATCTAAATATCTACTATTACTTTTTAGCGGCAGATATATCCGTCGCTAAATATCTACCATTACTTTTTAGCGAAGGATCTAAATATCTGTCGCTAAAATGCAAGAGTTTTTTTTTTTCAAGTGGCGGATGTTTAGTTTTTATAGACGGATTTATCCACAGCTAGGGTTTCTTCTAGTTGCAGATGTATCCGCCGCTATTGGTGACATATAGCGGCTGTTGTCGTATAAACGCTGCTATATCCACCACTGATCCGCCGCTAAACCTCTATAGTGGCAGTTTTCTTAATCTATTGCAGCGGATTGTGCATATACCGATTTTGTTGTAGTGTGTAAAATTTAAAATTCATGCCATATAGCATGTTAAGATTATAGATGATATATTATCAGATCTCCACTAACTATGAGTTTGATTCTCTTACTCTCATCTTTTTTTTTTTCCGTTTGTTATTGCAGAGATGGAAGTAATATTCTCATTTGCAGTCCACAACTCCACATTTGTGCAAACAGGGAGGTTTTGACCCTAGAACTTCATTTTCTTTTGCCAGGTAAGTTGGGAAGAGACTTGTGCACTTAACGATGGAACATTGCTAGAATGCCTATTGGGTCTCAAAGTCTCATATACATGCCTAGTTCGGATTCGGTGTGTATAAATTCTAAAACTGTATAAGAGTACAAGACCAACTGTAAATGCTTTTGCAAAATTGACAGGTCAGAGTGTGATTGTAAAAGCTGTAAAGTGTATATATTAATTGTAGATAATTCCCTTTAATTTTGACAGAAATTGTGCTTAATTTATAAATTAAATTTAAATTTCATATTCAATGAAGCCAAATTAATGTTTCTGGTAAGATGGGCTTGGAATTGAAGAATTAAATATCAATTGGTAGAAATTTCAATTTATGGCGCAATTTGAAGTGAACATTAGTGGGCACGCCTTACCAGTACATGTTTGACAGTTTAATTCAAGAAAGGGGCGAATTTTCAGGCTGATTCACCTTAAGAAGTTCATTTTATTTTGGAAGGATAAGCTGGCAGATTCGATCTATATCTGGGTTCCTATTTTTGTGCTGTGAAGAGGAAGTTATTTAGGAGAATTCAAATCCTATCTTATAGGAGATAATTTATAGGGAATCCTTATCTTTCCAACATGATATATAGAGAGAGTTCCTAAAGAGAAAGGGGAGGGGGGCGGAAAAGGAAAATGAGACAGACAGTTAAATGGCTACAAGGAGAAAACAAGCTCAACATTTTCAATCTCAAGGGCGACATCATGAGTTCTTCCTTGTATCTTGTTTGTTTAATTTCCTTTATCATGAACTAGTTTATTTGTAGCTAGGGCTATGGAAAGCCTAACCATGACAATGGATTGATTTTTATTTAATTTAACCAAGTTGTTTTTATTTTCATATTGTCTATGAGTTATTATGTGGAATGCAATTAGGAGCTTGGCCACCTCTTAGTTGATTTGGTTTATGTGAATGAATCGGAAGGGGAATTCATATAATAGACTAATTAATTCATAATGCGAATTGAATGGTATATAGGAATATATATATATATATATATATATGATTCATCTGATGATACAGGTTTTTCATAAAACTTAATGCACTTTCTATCTCGAGAACTCTAAAAGAGGAGTCTAAGGGTTACTTGATAGAAGTAGGTTTGATATATCTTGGAAGGGAATATTAAACAAATTAGGAAAAACTTCAGCTTATGAAAATAATAAATTATCTGGGTTAATTTAATAAATTGATGTTCATTGGGATGGTTAGGTGGACCAATAGTCTTAGCGCCTTCAATTAGATTGTTGCAAGTTCAGTTATTGATTGCTCTTGTTTTTGTTTCTCTTTTAATCTTTAATTTTCAGCAGTTAAATTTCTTAGATTCAAAATTCGTTTATCCAAATAATTAAGGCTAAACTATAGTTTTAGTACTTATTTTGTTAAATCATCGTGGGAACGATATCTTTATATTACTTGATAACTAGTGCACTTGTTAGGGTTATACAATTATAGCTATCAAGTTTTTGGCGTCATTGCCGGGGATTTAATCCTAAAATAATATTATAACTTGTTAACCTTGGTTAATTTGGATTTTACTCTTTATTTATTTTGTTCAAATTCTTGCTTTGTTCAGATTAATTAGTGTATGATACGCACTAGGGGTGAAGAACTAGCAGAATTTGACCCTGAAATAGAGAGAACCCTTTGCATATTGCAAAGAGCCAACAAAAGTAAAGAGAAAGAGGAGGTTGAAGAAGGCGTCTTAGTAGAAAAAGTTGAGGAAGAGATGGCAGACGAAACAAATCGAACTCTTTTGGACTATGCTTGTCCAACAATTGATGGGGCTACTTCTAGCATTAGCAAGCCAACGATTCAAGCCAATAATTTTGAGATCAAGCTTACAATGATCCAAACGAGTATTCAGTTTAGTGGGTTGCTGAGTGATGATCCTAATGCACACATTGTTAACTTCCTAGAAATATGTGACACATTCAAGCATAATGGAGTTAGCGATGATGCTATTAGGCTTCAATTTTTTTCCATTTTCATTACGTGATAGAGTTAAAGATTGGCTTAACTCATTCCCTGCAGGAAGTATCACTACTTGGAATGACTTGACTCAAAAATTTTTGGCTAAGTATTTTCCTCCATCGAAAACAACAAAATTGATCAATGATATCACTACTTTTGTTCAACTAGAGAGGGAATCTTTGTATGAGGCGTGGGAACGATTTAAAGAGATGCTTAGGAAGTGTCCACACCATGGAATACCAGTTTGGTGCCAAATTCAAACTTTTTATAATGGTATTACTCCATCTAATCGCTCCATTATTGATGCTGCTACAGGTGGCACAATCATGAGGAAAACTCCAGAGGAAGCCTATGATGTAGTAGAAGAAATGGTATCAAATAGCTACCAATGGAATAATGACCAAGCTGATCGAAGGGGAGTGCATCATATAGATTCTTTCACAGCTTTATCTGCTCATCTTGCTAGTTTGAATACAAAATTAGATAATCTCAGTGTTGCAGCAATAAATGTGTCATCTTGTAATCCATGTGACATTCGTGGCCAATTGGGACATATAAACTTTGATTGTCAGGTAGATAATCCTTTTGCTTCACATGAAAGTGCTAATTTTGTTTCTCATGGTGGCAGGTCAAATTTCAACCCTTGTTCGAATACATACAACCCAGGGTGGAGGAGTCATCCAAATTTTTCGTAGAATAACAACTAACAAAAAGCACCCATGGGATTTCAACAACAGCCTCCCCCCCCCCCCCCCCTCCACAAGAAAAGAAGGGAAATTTAGAGGACATGATTTCTAAGTTCATTAATAGTGCTGAAGCAAAGCTTCAAGATCACGAAAAGAGATTCTTAAATCAAGAGGCATCTATTAAGAACTTAGAAGTTCAAGTGGGGCAGATTGTGAACATGTTGTCAGAAAGAAGAGAGGGACGATTGCCTAGCAATACAGAGAAGAACCCATGGGAGCAAGTGAATGCCATTACCTTGAGAAGTGGAAAGACTATTGGCGAGATTAATGATAATGATCAAAATGTTGAGGTAGATGACTCACAAATGGAGATGAAAGGGAGTACACCTAAACTAAATTTAGATGCTATTAAACTTCCTCTCCCTTACCCTAAAAGAGTTCTGAAAGCTAACTTAGATAAACAATTTGAAAATTTTTGAAGGTGTTTAGAAAAATACATATTAACATTCCTCTTCTTGATGTATTGTCACAGATGCCAAGATATGCCAAATTCCTGAAAGAGGTGATTTCAAATAAAAGGAAATGGGAGGAGTGCAAAATGGTGAAACTTAACGAAGAGTGCTTAGCAGTTCTTCAAAATAAATTGGCCCCAAAGCTCAAGGACCCAGGGAGTTTTTCTATTCCTTGCACCATAGGAGATACTGAGTTTGAAAAAGCTTTATGTGATCAAAGTGCTAGTATAAATTTAATGCCATATTCTATCTTTGAAAAACGTGGATTGCATGAATTAACACCTACTACTATTACCTTGCAATTAGCTGATAGAAGTATTAAATATCCTAGGGGAATAGTAGAAGATGTTTTAGTCAAAGTGGGCAATTTTATTATACCTGCTGACTTCATTGTGTTGGATATGGAGGAAGATAGGACAATGCCTTTGATTTTAGGGAGACCGTTTCTTGCTACTGGTAATGCTTTAATTGATGTACAAAAATGTCTACTTACTCTTAGAATTAATGGTGAAAAAGTAGTGTTTAATGTATTTAAAACCATGAAATATCCTAACATAATTGAACATGAAATATATGCAACTGATTGCATTGATGTTTGGGCAGCTGAAGTCAATGCATCTAAATTAGATGATCCTTTAGAAAGTTGCATTCTTAATTCTTGTGAAAATGTGCAGGTCTTGGATGAAGAAATTAAGGAGGTTTTGAACTATTTGGAGGCTGATCAAGAAGGGTTCAAGCCAAGACAAGGAAAATTTTTACCATTGGATGGACCAACCTCTACCAAGCAATTGCGACATTCCATTGAAACACCTCCAGCTTTGTAACTTAAACCTTTATCTTCTCATTTGAAATATATATTTTTGGGAGAAAGTTCTACTTTACCTGTGATTATTTCTTCTAATTTGACAGGTCTCCGAGAGGAAAAGTTGGTAAGGGTGCTCAAGTAACATATATTGGCTATTGGATGGAGCATCGCCGATATAAAAGGGATTAACCCTTTGGTATGCACGCACAAAATCTTGATGGAAGAAGGATGCAAACCCAAGGCACAACCACAAAGAAGGTTAAATCCTAAAATGCAACAGGTAGTGAAGACAAAAATTCTTAAATGGCTTGAAGCAGGTAGTATCTATCCTATCTCTAATTCATCATTGGTAAGTCCTATTCAAATTGTACCAAAAAAGGGTGGGACCACTGTAATTTTAAATAAAAATAATGAATTGACTCTCACAAGAACAATAACTGGCTGGAGGGTATGCATAGACTATAGGAAATTGGATGAGGCTACTAGGAAAGATCACTTTCCTTTGCCATTTATTTATCAAATGATAGAGAAACTTGCAAGGCATGAATATTACTGTTTCTTAGATGGTTACTCTGGTTATCTTCAAGTACCCATTGCACTTGAAGATCAAGAGAAGTCTACTTTCACTTGCCCATATGGAACATTTGCATTTAGGAGAATGCCATTTGGATTGTGTAATGCACCAGCTACTTTCCAACGTTGCATGATGTCTTTGTTTGGTGATTTCATTGATGATTTCATGGAAGTGTTTATGGATGATTTCTCTGTTTATGGATCATCATTCGATGTGTACTTACATAATTTAGAATAGGTACTTCAAAGATGTGAGGAATCTAACCTTGTTTTGAATTGGGAAAAATGTCATTTCATGGTTAAGGAAGGAATAATTCTAGGGCATAAAGCGTCATCCAAGGGCATTGAAGTAGATAAAGCTATAGTAGAACTAATTGAAAAACTTCCTCCACCTCAATCTATAAAGGAAGTTAGGGGTTTTCTTGGGCATGCAGGTTTTTATAGAAGATTCATTAAGGATTTTTCTAAAATAGCTAAACCCTTGACAAATCTTCTAATTAAGGATGTACCTTTTGAATTTGATGATAATTGTTTGCATGCATTCAACACTCTCAAGGAAAAATTGATTCAAGCCCCCATTGTATCAGCCCCTGTATGGGAACTACCCTTTGAAATCATGTGTGATACAAGTAATGATACTTTAGGTGCAGTTTTAGGGCAAAGAAAAGATAAGAAATTTCATACCATTTATTATGCAAGTAGGACCATGAATGAAGCACAAAGAAATTATTCCACTACTGAAAAGGAATTACTTGCAGTAATATTTGCTATTGAAAAGTTTAGATCTTATTTGTTCTTGTCTAAAGTCGTTGTGTTCACTGATCATGCTATTTTGAGATATTTACTTGCTAAAAAAGATGCAAAGCCTTGGCTGCTGCGATGGATTCTACTATTGTAAGAATTTGATCTAGAAATTAAAGATAAGAAGGGTAGTGAAAATATAGTAGCTGATCATTTATCAAGGCTTGATGAAAATTATGTTGAAAACATTAATGATTTTCCATTGCATGATGAATTTCCATATGAGCAATTGTATGCAATTAACATAAAAAATGAACATTGGTTTGCTTAATTTTCTAATTTTCTGGCAGGAAAGGTGATGCCACTTCACTTGACATATCAACAAAAAAAGAAAATTTTCTCTAATGTAAAACATTACTTGTGGGATGAACCTTACCTTTATAAAATTTGTATGGATGGAATGATAAGGAGATGTATTCCTGAGGAGGAAGTACGGAGTGTTATAAGTTTTTGCCATGACAAGGAAGCAGGAGGTCATCATGGAGCATCAAGAACTGCTTCAAAAATTCTTCAAAGCAGTTTTTACTGGCCTTCGCTCTTCAAGGATGTTTACTCTTATGTAAGTGTTTGTGATCATTGTCAAATGACAGGTAATATCTCCCATCGAAATGAGATGCCCTTGAACAATATTCTTGTTTATGAAATTTTTTATGTTTGGGGCATTGTTTTCATGAGGCCTTTTCCTAAGTCTGTTAATAATTCATACATACTTGTGGTTGCGGATTATGTGAGTAAATGGGTGTAAGCATGTGCATATCCAACTAGTGATGCTCGGGTTGTTATTAAATTTATGAAAAAGTTTATATTCACTCATTTTGGAATACCCAGAGCTGTCATAAGTGATGGGGGGATGCATTTTTGTAATAAACAATTCGAGCATTTGTTGAACAAATATGGTGTTATCCATAGAATTGCAACCCCCTACCACCCTCAAACTAGCGGACAAGTAGAAGTCTATAATAGAGAATTAAAACAGATTTTAGAAAAGACAGTTAGTACATCTAGAAAAGATTGGTCCTTAAAATTAGATGATGCACTTTGGGCTTACCGTACTGCATTCAAAACCCCAATAGGTATGTCTCCATATCAATTAATTTTCGGTAAGGCTTGCCATCTACCTGTTGAGTTGGAACATAAAACTTATTGTGCTATCAAAATTTTGAGTTTTGATTTGAAAGATGCAGGTGATAAAAGAAAACTTCAGCTCAATGAAATAGAAGAATGGAGGAATCAAGCATATGAGAATGCCCATACTTACAAGGAAAGAACCAAAGCATGGCATGACTCCCATATTGCAAGGAAGGAATTTAAGGAGGGAGACAAAGTTCTGCTATTTAATTCTCGTCTCAAGCTATTTCCTGAAAAGTTGAAGACCAGGTGGAGTGGACCATTTGTAGTGGCTAAGCACAAACTAGATATGGGCAGTGAAGATGAGTTAGGCATGGAGAAAGATCGAGATATCCCTTCTACGTCAAATGCGCCTCCACAAGCTGATTATGGAGAACAATTGCAAAGGCTAGAGCACAAGCTTATCAAAATGGAGAAAAATTTGGCAGCCTATTTCGCATCTGTAGGATTTCAACCATCCTCCCCACCTCGCCGTTCAGGGAAGTCCCCTTAATTTTTTTTCTTTCTATTCCACTCCAAGTTATGGGTGAGCTTCTTTTATTTTTTGATACATTAGGGACAATGTATATGTTAAGTGTGGGGGAGGGCACTTGATAATTTTTATGTTAACTCTAGCATGCTTTAATCTTCACCTTTTAAACTTTTTTTTTTTTTGAAATTTCTACTCCTTTAAAACTTATTTTTGAATGACTTCAAATTATCATGAATTATGTGCTTAGGTTGAAAAGACAAGATAGGATACAAGCATGAATAATTGAATTTTTTTTTTTTTTTGCTAAGATAAGTATCTCATCGTTTTGAATGGTCAATTTAAAAGAAAAGTGGGCAAGATTCAATACAAATTTAACCCTTATGTGAGCTTTTGAGCCAATGAGCATTCTATCATTTTTGCTCTAATTATTTTTTCCGTTGAGTGATTGTCAAACATAGTTTGATTATTCTAGAACTTGCTTTGTTATGCATGTTGAGACCACATTAATGAGTTCATGGATTAGAATAAAAAGAGTTTATGTTAGCCATTTTGAATTCGTAAAAAGCCTGCCCTTATTTCATTTTCCCTTAGAATAACCAAGTTGAGCCTTATCCCCTTCTTTGTTTAACCATAACTATGTCACTTTAAACCTCTTCATTTTACCTTTAACCCTAAGATCAAGGGATTAGTTGAATTGCATGAAATTTGTAATGCTCTTGTGAAATTTGAAGAAAGATAGTGCAAGTTGTTTTTATTTTCAAAAAAAAAAAAAAAAAAACATTGCCTTGATTGCTCTAGTTGTGATGTGATTACAAGAGAAGTTGAGATGATTAAAGTTGAAATTCATGAAAGTTAATTTGATATATTTCCCTTGATCATTTACACCTAAACTCCTCTTTATCAAACCTAAACCCCAACCCCATTTCACCTTATTCAAAACCCTTTGATTTTTAATACATTGAACTCATGCTTAGTGGTGGAGATGTGATATATAAGCAAGCTTATGATAATAACATTGTTTTGACTTAAGAATCTAATGATACCTTAAACACTTTGAGCATAGAGTGAAAACAATGATAAGGTATTTGAATCTTGTTGCATTTTGATTTTAAAAGAGATTGTTAAGACAATGAGTGCTTATTTTAGTCTTAAAAAGTTCATTCTATGAAATGCTTGTTTTCCTTGATTGTTGATTTGACTTGGGTTCATGAGGAATGGTGATTTGAGATTGTTTTTTGATGAGTTAAGGAGGAGAAAGAAGTGGAAAATGGAAAGATTATTAAGTTTGGATTAAGGTACGCTTGAGGACAAGCATCATAATTTGATAGAGTGTAAAGTGTATATATTAATTGTAGATAATTCCCTTTAATTTTGACAGAAATTGTGCTTAATTTATAAATTAAATTTAAATTTCATATTCAAGGAAGCCAAATTAATGTTGCAGGTAAGATGGGCTTGGAATTGAAGAATTAAATATCAATTGGTAGAAATTTCAATTTATGGCGCAATTTTTAGTGAAGATTAGCGGGCACGCCTTACCAGTACATGTCTGATGGTTTAATTCAAGAAATGAGCGAATTTTCAGGCTGATTCACCTCAAGAAGTTCCTTTTATTTTGGAAGGACAAGCTGGCAGATTCGATCTATATCTGGGTTCTTATTTTTGTGCTGTGAAGAGGAAGTTATTTAAGAGAATTCAAACCCTATCTTATAGGAGATAATTTATAGGGAATCCTTATCTTTCCAGCATGATATATAGAGAGAGTTCCTAAAGAGAAAGGGGAGGGGGCGGAAAAGGAAAAGGAGACAGACAGCTAAACGGCTACAAGGAGAAAACAAGCTCAACGTTTTCAATCTCAAGGGCGACATCATGAGTTCTTCCTTGTACCTTGTTTGTTTAATTTCCTTTATCATGAACTAGTTTATTTGTAGCTAGGGCTATGGAAAGCCTAACCATGACAATGGATTGATTTTTATTTAATTTAACCAAGTTGTTTTTATTTTCATATTGTCTATGAGTTATTATGCGGAATGCAATTAGGAGCTTAGCCACCTCTTAGTTGATTTGGTTTATGTGAATGAATCGGAAGGGGAATTCATATAATAGACTAATTAATTCATAATGTGAATTAAATGGTATGCAGGAATATATATACATGATTCATCTGATGATATAGGTTTTTCATAAAACTTAATGCACTTTCTATCTCGAGAACTCTAATAGAGGAGTCTAAGAGATACTTGATAGAAGTAGGTTTGATATATCTTGGAAGGGAATATTAAACAAATTAGAAAAAACTTCAGCTTATGAAAATAATAAATTATCTGGGTTAATTTAATAAATTGATGTTCATTGGAATGGTTAAGTGGACCAATAGTTTTTATGCCTTCAATTAGATTGTTGCAAGTTCAGTTATTGATTGCTCTTGTTTTTGTTTCTCTTTTAATCTTTAATTTTCAGCTGTTAAATTTCTTAGATTCAAAATTCGTTTATCCAAATAATTAAGGCTAAACTATAATTTTGGTACTTATTTTATTAAATTCTCGTGGGAACGATATCTTTATATTACTTGATAACTAGTACACTTGCTAGGGTTATACAATTATAGCTATCAAAAGCTTTTTGTGAAAATGATGAAATGGGTGATTGTATCCAGCCCCCTCTATGGTCACCCATGTAAACAGAACAGCCAGTTCTGCAAAAATTGAAGAATTGATGCGCCTTAGCACAATAGACAGTTCCACCAGGCTAACTGTAGTAAGTTATCCGTGGAAACGGCCAACCCCCTATTTGATATCTGCTCATTTAAAACTTCACTTTCTGTACCTGAAAGGTAGCTACCTTGCTGTGATGTTCTTCAATTGTGGTATTCTAGCAAATAGGAACCAATCGGCCTGTCCGTATCCTTGCATCTGGCAGTTCATGAAAGAAAGTGGCAGCACCATATATAGTTCATTGTTTGGGACATTTTTTATATATAGGCCCCATTTTATGACCATATATAACTCCAATTCATTCGGCTAAAATCTTGTACCTTTGGCCCAGCCAAGAAAGAATCAAAGGATTGATATGTATTCTTCAAAGTTTAAAGCACGAAGTCGACAAGTAGAATATCAAAAACTAATTACCCTGTCATAATACTACATCAACGGGTTTCATCGGTTTCATTGTGAAAACGTTTAGCTAGTAGTTACATGAACAGGAAATCTAAGAATGTGCAGTTGGGAGCGTAGTTTGCAAAGTTATCTGTCAATTGATGCAAAGATGTAATAATGGATGCCACGGACAAAATTGGCAGGTTTTTCAATGAGATTGCCATACTTCTTGGTGTTAAATAACTCTGGCTGGATGAGTTATAGAGGTGAAGATCGGGCTTCTTTTGGGTGGTAAGTTTTTCTTGCAGCTAAGATTATCTCATTAGAACCATCAAAATCATCAATCCTTGGCAAGCAGAGAAACTGGCAATTAAATAAGGGATTGGTTTAGCCTCCCAAAAGGTGCAAAACTCTTCAGTGGGGGAGAGAGCTAGTGAATGTTCCAAAGTACTTTTTTTGTACTGCATGCTAAGCAATCTGAAATTCCTGAAGCTCATTTGCATTGGCTGCCATCATTGGAATTCGGATGGTTCTCCCCCGGGGTGGCTAAAAGAGTTCAATCTTGGCTCTGAATCTAGTAATGCTGAATGTTCTATTCCCTGATTTCAGTAGTGCTCGATCTTTATGTGGTTTGGTGTAGGTTTGTTTCTTTGAGGTGGATTCAATATTGGTCTTTTTCTCTGTGTCTGTTTCTGTGGTGTCTGTTATGATCTTTTCTATAAAAATTGTTCTTAATCAAAACTGCTAATGGCTCTAACATATCCTCCAAGTACTTCCAAAACTAAAAAATTGTACAGTGACTTTGAGTATCACTTCCGATTAAAAATAGCAAGAGATAACCGATGCTAGACAAAAATACAATTACAAGAAAAGGCTCAAAACAATATGAAACTAAGATATTGAAGGAAATTTTTCATTAATGAACTGATCCAAACTTGGAAATCTGAAATAACTGTCCAATTTGCATCCCAAAATCAAATTGCCAAATGCAATTTGTTTGTCGATTCATATTTATACAAAAGATAGGCAATGGCAATAAACTTTTCATATCTGATTGTACTGCACAGAATATGCTCTTCAGACAAGGAGTTCCGACTTTAGGCCTGAATCTGGATTTATATCAATCTGATGGCTGATTATGTTTCTCCTTCAGCATCGTTTTTGTTCGTGAACCCATTGAATATTCTCATTGTTAGATAAAGCTTATAAGGAATCTCAAAATGCTGATCCCTACAAATAAAATTAATTGAAGAATAGATGCAATCTCCCACTTTATTGGTATACTCACTTGGATGACTGTGAAGAATCAAGTTGCATTGTTACAGGCCCATGGTTAACCAAATTTACCTTCAAAAGTGATCCATTACAATTTCAAGTCAGGATACTTGTCACTGTTGAAAGTTTCTTCAAGTTTACTGGCAGAGCAGGCTTTACCTTCATCATTGCCCCAAATACACCGTCTGTAAGAAAACAGATTAGTGGGAAATGGTCAGAAATAACATTTTTAAAGAACAATAGAACAAATGATGGCATGGGAGATACTAACATGTCCTACAACATAAAACCATTGTACGGCAGATGGAGATAATTTCAGAAATTTTGTGGGAAGTGATGTATGCAGTCGTGTTGTTACATAGCATTGAAGAACATCGGATACTCAGTTACATAACATTAAGCACATGCAAATAATTTATCCAAGGGGCAGTGATGTATGCAGTCATATAGTGAAGCTACACATAATAATTCATGGATTTGTTAAAAATTCATCCAGATTCCAGAGTTGTATGAAAAACAGAAAGCTTTTGTAAAATTTTTCCATACTCCTATTCTTTTCTAGTTGTTTTCATTCCTGCCCAATTAAGGTATTAAACTATGAAGGTTCTTTTTATTCTCACAAAATTAATTGAATGATTCAACGATATTTAACTTCACAGAAGCCTACTGGATATTGTTTTTCCAAGTTGTAGAGCACTTGAGGTTTTTTGATAGATGGTTTCTAAAGACTAATCAAGTGATCATGTGAGCTCTGTTTAGTGTATATAGACTTTTTGATCTTCAAAAATAAAAAAATAAAAAAATCTAAAAAGATGTATTTTTGATGTTCATATTGTGAGTGGGTACTTTTTAAAGACCAAAAAATTTAACAGACCTCACCTTTTAGATTTAACAGACAATAAATATATATATCAAATAAATAATTAAACAGACCTCACCTTTTAGATCTCTCTTCTCATGCTCGTTCATCGTATTACACGGTTCAAACTGCAAAACTGAACCAAACCAAATCGAATTTGTGGTTTGATTCGGTTTGGCTTATGAATTTTATAAACCGAATCAAATCATAAATCAAAATTTTATATATATAATGAATATTTGATATATAAATATTATATACAATATATCTAAATGGAATGCGTAAAATTATAAATATATAATAAACTCTTTATTTTATAATAAAATAATAAATAAAAGTTTTAAGTTTTAATTTTTAGGGGAGCTATTTAGGCTTTCTAATTGGGTTAAGCCCAAAAGAATCACAGAATGGTCCAAAATCCCCAAACCATATTAGAAACTGCACAAAACCATAATAAAATGGTTTGGTTTGGTTTCCGTACCAAAACGGTTTGATTCAGTTTAGAAACTTCTCAAACCATAATTTACCAGTTTAGCCTGAAATCTTCTCCAAACCGCACCAAACCGACCATGAACACCCCTAATCATAGGAAAGGCCAAAGTCTCCGGGTCCATCCCATCACTGGGTCATGGTCTGCAAGGGTTTCGGACCAAGGTGTGGATCATCAGAAAATATACGTCCAATTTCTTAAATTTGGCTTTTTTTCTTTAAAAATTTGAGAAAATATGCGTCATCCCAAGTTAATGTGTAGATTCATGTTTGCTTTCTTCCTCTTAATGGAGATAAATTTGTCCTCATAGATGTGGCTTTTAGAGATAGAGTTAGGGTTTTCACGGTTCGATTAACCGAATGGTGGGCCTATTTTTGAAACCGAACCGGTATTTTTGAAAAAGTGGTAATTGAAACCAAATTGAAGCTAATTGATTTACTGGTTTGGTTTGTCAGTTTTTCGATTTTTTTATTTATAATATATATTACAAAGAATATATAAATATATAATAAAAAACTAGAAACATATATAAAATATTATTATATACAAAAAATATATAAAAATAGATGCATACAGGTCAGTTCGGTTAACTCCTGATTTTCTATATTGGTTAACCGAAATCAATCCAGTACCTTCAATTTTATAAAAATACTGAACTGGCCAGTTCAGTCAACAAGATTTTTATTTCGGTTTAAGTCGGTTTTTTTGGTTTTTCTTGCTCACCCCTATATAGAAGAGTCCAATTTGTGAGGTCTTAAAGGTCAGCCTAGGTCTGATCCTAAATGTGTGAATCTCTTGGGCATGGCCCAACCTGAAGGTCAATCCCAATTTTATCAACCTAGCCCAACGTAAGCTTAATCTTGCACAACTTTGGTTGGGTCAAGATATGGCTAGGTAGGGCTTGCATGTTGGATGGAATAAAAAGAATTTATGAATGTATTCTTATTTAGTCATGTGCTTTGTGACCCAATTTAGGAGTAGAATAGATTAAAAATAGGTAAAACTTTATTTATAAATGTACATATACATATATTGCACAAATATATACAACAAGTTCAAATCTAGTTTGACTGAACACTCCCATGCTTAAGTCAATAATAAGAGCTTAGATAATAAAAAGTTTGAAAGAACAAAAATTAATTTAATTGTACTAATCATGCGTACCTTGTAAAGGTGAAGAGAGTGCCTTTATGTAGGTCAGGGTCCGTTATCCTCAGGGCACGCCTTAGTGGCATCTTGCTAATCCTTATTTAGTTCATTTTGGAGTCAGCGGAACGAGGCTTAACTTTACCGACTGGGCGACGTGCTTCCGTAGGAATCGAAACTGATAAACAGATAGATCAGACACAGAGATGCTCATTCGCATCATCTTGATGCAGGTCGGGTGCCAAGGTGCTTGAGGTGTAATAGTGGATAGCCAGTCTGTTGTAGGGTGGATTGCTGGTCTACCCCAGGTCGTCTTGGGTGGCTCATGCCAGTCTGGTCGAAACAAGTCCGTGCCTACGTGATGCCAAGGAGTCATACGAAGGTTCGGGATGCTACGTGGTGAAATGTTATTAAAGGGTCAAATTATCCCTCATCATTGCCCCCACTCCTGAGCTGAAAATGTTGTATGGGCAGTTCGGATAAGAGAGTAACTTGCGGTAGAAAGCTTTAGCCCGAATGACCCGGTCTATCGACTTGTAGGGCGTTCGACTGGTTCGCCCAAATGGACTGGTTTGACAGGTCACTTGTCGGAGACACATGGACGTCATGTGGGATTATTCTTCATAGACGTAAAAAATGTGCCAAATTCAAATTTGAGCCTTGGAATGTGAAGCGTTGTACCCCTCTAAACCGTCGGATCCAAATGGTCCGTAGCTATTGGTTGCCCGGGTCCTTCACCTATATAGGGGACCCATGGGGGGTCCCATTTTCACAAATCTCTGGAGATTTGAATGAGGCAAGAGCGTTTTGAGGTCGAAGAGCTTGGCAAGTTTAGGTGAGGTTGGCGAGGTCGGTTTCGGTGTTCTTATTCCTTTGTTGGTGAATCTTCCTTTCTTTCTTTTCCTTCTGGATAATTATGTCCTCTAGTGAGTCCAAGAGGGAGGGGCACTAGGTTGCTTGTATCGAGGAAGGGCCTTTGACTCAAGAGCGGTGATCGAGGTTCCCATAGAGGGGCCTCAACCTCCCGTCGTCAATTGAGAATGAGGTCGGAGTTCGGGCCGTCCAAACTGACCAGTGATGATGTTCTCAACTTGGCCAAAATCTTCAAGATACTAGATACCTATGGCTACATCCTACCCGTTGACGGCCAGCTTCCATGGAACCACAGGAAGATTGAGGTCTATGTCTTTGAGTAGGCCTTGGTGGATGGGCTCAGGTTTTCTCTCCACCCATTCATCTCCGAGGTCCTTAAATTCTATGACATCACTTTACGCCAGCTCCACTCTAACTCCATTAGAACGTTGGTCGGCACCATCTCTTTCTGTCATTGCTTCGAGTTCCCTTTAACCCTAGAGACCTTTTCAGGAATTTGTCAAGTAAAAAAGATGCGTGGCGAACCCTACTGCTTCTACTTGTATGATAGTGACTTTTGTTTTTTCTTCCCGTTATACCACCCCTAACCAAAGAAGAAAGAAAGAAGAAGTAAAGACTTGGTTGAATGAAAAACCAATTTATAAAAAGAAAAGAAAACTCGTAAATGTCATTTAGTGGGTGCTGGCCGATGTGAAGAGTCCGGGTCTTCTTGCCAACAAAATATGTACGAACACCCTTCTAACATGATCCCACAACAACATTTCATACATGGTGGGTCCCAGTCTTATGATAAGATGTGTAGTGTCCGATCATGTTGAAAGAGGATTGGAAGGTGTTTTGTACTTTTGTTGAGAGGGAATCCCCTCTCTGTTGTAAATCGTTTTGGATTTTTGGTTCTAGCAATCTTTGAACTTTCTGAAAAAACGACCATTTTCTTCCTTTTATAATTTAAGGGTCAATTTACACCTCAGCTAGCCCAAAAAATGCATGGTGTTAGTAATGTCATTTACAATCTGCTAAATAATATAAAATAATAAAAAATTTTAGTGTGGCATTGTTAAATTCAAAAGAACTAAAAAATTGCATGTGGATGTGGGACCCACCTATTAATATCTCTTAAAGGAGGAAATTTTAAGTGGAAACCACCTATTACTTTCTCTTAAAAGAGAAAATTTCAAGTGAGCCCCATATATAATTTCAAGTGGGACCCATTTATATATTATTTTTAACATTTATTTATTATATATTAAATAGATTTTATTTTATTCAGTGTGAAACACTTGCATTTTTTAATTTTTTCTTTTAACAGTACCATATTAGTATTTTCTATTATTTTATTCATTATCTAATGGATTGTGAATGATATCACTAATACCACGCATTTTTGCATCAACTGTGATCTTAATCTAAGATCTAAATTGACCTCTCAAATTATAAAGTGTAAAAATGATTTTTTTTCACAAAATTCAAGGGTTGTCAAAGCCAATAATCTGAATGATTTTGTTTTAAAGAAAAACGACTATAATGTCAATTAAAATAATACAGAAAACCATTTATATTGGCAAACACCTCTTTAATGATTGACTAATTGCTGTAGAGCCCGGGCCCATGTTAACATCAACGAAGTAAGCGCCACGATGACTTTTAAGTCTCAAAATGGGGAGGAAGCAAACATTGAGGTCGTATTAAGTTGGACCTGGAATAAATGTTATTATATATGAATTTTATTTTTTCACACTTTGAGCAATAATAACTAATAATAACTAGAAGACTACCAAAAGCAACTTATTGATTGCAATCTCACCACCAACACGTACACGCAAAGGCAAACAAACGAGTTGTTTGTCTGAACCGAGCCATTGGACTAAGAGCATGCCAAGTATCATTAAACGGCCCCATTTGTAATGACACAATCTTCACTCTTCAACAACATTTAGAAAACCAAACAAGTTAAAACTTAAAAACCATCATCTTATTTGTTGCCCAACACTATGGTTTGCCATATAAATATATGCACAACAACTGACCAACCACATGAAATGTTTGTAATTTGATTGAGTGGTGCAGGTTTTTTACAGAGTGGAAAAGAGGGTTTTGTGGAACAGGGCTGGTTGAGACAATGTTTTTGTGCAATCTCATGTCTTTGGTTTGCCCTAACGCTTCCAACTATATCTTCTGAGATTCCGTTCACCCAATATGATGTTAAACAGTTTTGTATGCCCTTACCTTCAATCAGAATGATGTACTTTATGAGTTTATTGTAAATGAATAAAAGTGCATATTTGATTCATGTTCCATTGGTATGTTTCTGTGTAATACCCTTAAACTGGACACTTAATGAGACTCGTGTTAGTTTAGAATGTTCACAGCCAGTGGGTCGGTCTGGGGAGACCTATCCTAACAAGGCTGACACTGCGGTGCCACCAAGTCGGTTGGGGTGGCCTGTCTCAGCTGCCAGGGTGAGACCCTAGGCACATACAATGTAGGATTAATTGAATCTTTGAACTGGACCAGATTTCCAGTATTGCCCTGGACCTTGGAGATTGATGGGCAAAACTGGAAAGTTACACACGACCCCTAGACTCGATTATGATACTGCACTAGGTGTCAGATTGGGCTGTCTTTGATATATACCAATCAGTGAGATCCTTAGCTGGGTCAAAACCTGGGTATGTTGGGACAGTCCGAGAATTCATCTGAGTGGGTGATCATAGTGACAGGATCAGTCCCTTTGTCGGACAAAGGTAATGATCGGGGATGCACTCTCACTGATGGAAATCAAGACTGCCGGTAGCCGATTTCAACCGTTGAGATTTGTTTTGCAAAGTATATTTTATATGAGATATAAAAGTATATATATATATATATATATATATATATATATATATATATATATATTATGGTTTCTCAAATGTTTGCAAAAAGGTTTTAATTCCCGGGATCCATATAAGTGGAGAGTGCAACACTGTTCCTTGTAGCCGAGGGAGAGGTCATCTCTTGTCGGGCAGTGTGTGATCATTATGGGCTGAGAGGTTGAGTGTAAGACCATTGAGGATAATACCTGATGGGCTAATCTTGCATCTGCCCACAGTCCCTGGGTGTTACAAGGTGGCTTGGCCCAGGGACCACTTAGGGTAAGTGTTGGGCCCATAGAGCCCATTCGATGGGTTTCAGGAGGTGCACTGTCTTTAACAGTGTATTCGGCCAGGCCTTGTAACAAAGGCTGGGCTGAACCCATGTGGCTGATGTGTAGATCAATGCTTGGGTCCCACGCCATACAAGGAAGCCCAACTGGCAAGCAGTTAGGAAGGTTAAGTGAGCACATAAGCTTAATGGGCCTAAAGCCCATTTCGAACTGGGCTATTCATTTAGTTAATTAAAGGGGCGAATTCTGAGATGGATTAGCAGATAGGATGGGGACTTGACCCTATCCACTCAGAGAGTCCAGATCTGAATGTGATTCAGATTTGGAAACCTCCTAATGAGATTAGGAGAAAGCTAATCTAATCTGCAGATAAGATTAAGAGAAGTCTTATCCAAATATGATTTGGATAATCTGCTCCTAATTGGATTAGGAGCTGATCTTTTAGGTTAACAAAAAGAAGGGGGCGGCAGTCAACACACACATCATCAGATTTTCTTTAGTGCTGAAATCAAGAAGAGAGATTTTTGCACCCTGCGAATACTCTCTTGTCGCCTCCCTGTTCTTGCCGCCCTGTTTGCCAGTTCGATCTCCAGTTGTGGGAGAAGTCAAGATTGGATGTTGACATCAGTTCTTTAAGAAATGATTGAAAGGAAGTTGTGCTCACGTACCATCCTACTGATTCTTGCGAATGACAGAGTTCTTAGAGAAGAACACTGTTGATTCTGCTCCATCCTGCACTGCGCCATCTTCAGTGGGAGCAGTTTTTAGATCCTTCCTTGGGCGTGAACACCTTCGTTGGGAGATACTATTTCTCCGTATCAGGTATAATTCTCTCCTACTCCTTTTGGTTCAGATCTGATTCAGTTTAACGTTCAAAAATGATCCTTGAAAATATGATTTTCTAAATAGGGAATGCGATTCCCAATTGAAGGGAGAGAAAATTTTTTTGAAATTTGCCCCTTATTCCGCAATCTTTGGGCGTCCATGGGATGGATCTCTCATCCCTTCAGTGGTATTAGAGCCATGGTTCAAATCTTGAACCAGTTTGTTTCAGATCTGAACCTGTGCAAATGGGCAGAAGGTGTTCTACCCGATTTGCACAGATATGGGTTTTGGGAAATTTGTTCCCAAACTTATTGGGCGAATAATCTGAAATTAATTTCACATAAATCTGATTATTATTTAGAATAGTTCTTTATAATTTTCTTGATTTATGGGCTATTCGTACAAGAGGAGATCGAATTCTTGGTTGCGCAAGGAACCTGCGATTCTGCAGTTCTTGAATTATTTTTTGGTCTGTAAATAATTTTTTTTTTATTTTCTAGACTCAATGTATTGGTATTCGATCTGATGTAATTATTAATAGAAATAGGATTTCTATTTATTTTATTTTGGATCGAAGATGGCGGCGCAGAAAAGGAGATTTCGCAGATGGGAGAATCGCTATCTGTGATTTGCAGTTTGTGAAACTGCATTCTGTGATCTAACCTCTGTTTTACAGGATGGATTGTGCGAACAGCCCTGATTGACTGATTCTTGTTTTTCTTTTTTCAGTATTTAATTTCAGATTATTTTCTTGAATTAAAGATTTAATTAAAGATCAAATCCTAGACCCATTCGAACCAAGATTGGTTCAAATAGTTTGAACCGAATTTGGGGTTTAATCAAGGCTGAAAGTCAGCCCTAATTTTCCCACTAATGGGCCTAAGGATTGGTGTTTAATTAAATGGTTAATTCGGCCCAACCTGTAAAGGCCCAGTTTTAAAAGGTTAAAACTGCTAAAAGCCTACTTAACATTTAAAGCTATATGGGCTGAACCATTCGGCTCATATACCTAGATAATATTAATGGTTAATATTATGGATTTAAAATGGGCTTCAAATGGGCCTTACAGATGATTAATTGATTGGATCAATTTATCCCTGCATGTGATGTATGGATGTGTGATGTGCTACGTACATGGGCCATAAGTACTTGGCCCATGCTCAATCGACAGTGGCTCTTGCGCACACCATGGCTGAATGCACATCATCGCCATGGTGTCCCTTTTGGTCATTGGATGACCTCCCTCAGTGGTGGGCCCCACACCTCATCAAGAGGTTATGTGTGGAACCCTAGCCGATTTAGGCCCACCGAAATCTGGCTTTATGAAAGTCAGTGGGAGCCACTTTGGTTTGACCTAAAATAAGAACTAGGGCGTAATTAATTGTTCCCTCCAGCTAATACGAGTGCATGTGATAGGGAGATTCATATGATGAACTCTCTAAAGGCCTTCCATCATTAGCATGAGGATGGGTCCTTCAGTAATGAGGAAACGCACCAGAAAATGGGCTATCCATTTGCTGTTGGGCTTGTCTGAGTGTTTCATAAGATGATAGGGGAGTCATCGACCGATGTGGGAGAGGCTTCACCAGAAAATGGGAACTCTCTCACGGTACCTTGGCGTTCACGAATATGATGGGTAAACACTCACTGGACAGAAAGGTTTACCTGAAAACGGCTCTGAACGTTGTTTGACAGAGGCCAAAGGGAAAACTCATATGATGAGTGGATATGATCCTTCACAGAAAGGTGGTGGGGTTATGCAGCTGAAACAGTTGGCTCCATGCACCCTATGTGATTTCCCACATTTCTAGAGACAACCTGTAGTCTCCGTCACTGAGAAATGAGGGAAATCTCAGAGATGAATAAATGGAAATGGAACGTAGATTAAAATCCATATCTATGAAATGAACATGAATCAAATTAGGTTGTGGACTGATGTTTGCTCTTTTATCAGAAAATGGAAAATGGATCATTTGCAAAACTGCTTGATGACAACAAGTTGAAGGGCCCAAACTATGCTGACTGGTACAGGAACCTTATGCTGGTCCTAGCTTCTGAAAAGCTGGACAAAGTGGCAAAGAATCCTGCCTCGGAGCGTCCGGGTGATAGGGCTTCTGAGGCTCGACGGAGAGACTATCAAAAATGGGAGGAGAAAAACTCCCTTGCCCGGTGTTACATCATTGCCTCCTTAGACAACCCGATACAGAGGCAGTTCGATCAGATCGAACTTGCCAAAGACATATTGGACAGTCTCAGGATGATGTATGAAGAGCAGAATCGTTCTACTCGATAAAAGGTCTTGAAACAGTTCATGACCGCACAAATGTCCAAGGGTCAACAGGTTCACGACCATTGTCTTCGGATGATGGGTTACATCAACAAACTGGAGGCTCTTGGATCCGGGCTGGACCTTGCAACTCAGATAGATGCTATCATTAATTCTTTACCTCCTTCCTTTAATCCATTCATCATGAACTACAACATGAACAAGCTGAATGTCAGCTTGCAAGAGCTCAGCAATATGTTGCAAAGAGCTGAAGAACTGATTAGAAAGGATGAGCCTGTAGCCATGCTTGTTGAAGCTGGCAAGATAGGCAAGAGAAAGAGGAAGGCAAAGAAGCCTTAGAAGAAAACCACTAAGAGCAAGAAGCAAAAGAAAAACAAAGCATCGGATGCCTGTCACTTCTGCAAGAAGACCAGCCACTAGAAAAGGAATTGTCCTGCCTACCTGGAATCCAAGTAAGGTAACTTCGAAACTTATGTTATAGAAACCAATTTATTGGTACCTTCTGCGTCCTGGTGCATTGACTCCGGGGCTTCAACTCATGCGTGTAATTCACTGCAGGGGTTCAAGGTAAGCAGAAGGCTGAGTGAAGGAGAAGTCACACTCTACTTGGGGACTAATGCAACTGTTGTAGCCGCGGCCATAGAAACCATGGAGTTATTTTTTAGAGAAGGAACAATTGTACTGAAAGACTGTCTTTATGTACAAAATTTAAGGAGAATTTTGATTTCTGTTTCAAAACTGTGTGCAGATGGTTATTCTGTGTTCTTTAGTAATACGATTACTATTAAAAGAAACAACAGATTCATCGCATACGGGGAACTAGAGAACAGTCTCTATGTTCTACATCCTTCTCTAGAAACTAACATAACCGAAACTACGTCGGCAGAAATCCCCAAGAAGAGAGCCCGTGATACAGTTAATCCCACGTGTTTGTGGCATTACCGACTTGGCCACATCGGTGTTGACCGAATCACAAGATTGGTAAAGGATGGTCCTTTGGATTTTCTAACTATAGAAGATCTTCCCACTTGTGAGCCTTGCCTACAAGGCAAGATGACGAAACGGCCATTTAACGGTAAGCCTGAAAGATGTACAGGCACACTTGACCTAATACATACTGATGTATGTGGTCCCCTGAGTGTTAGGACACGAAATCAACACGTGTATTTCATCACCTTCACAGATGATTTTTCACGATATGGTTATGTGTGCCTAATGAGACACAAGTCTGAATCCTTTGAAAAGTTCAAAGAGTTTAGACAAGAGGTCGAGAAACAGTTAGGGAGAGAAATTAAAGCCCTTCGATTAGATCGAGGTGGCGAGTATCTCTCTGACGAATTCAGGGATTACTTAAAGGACAATGGGATAGTATCACAATCAGCTCCTCCTGCTACACCACAACTTAACGGTGTTTCAGAGAGGAGGAATAGGACCTTATTGGATATGGTCCGGTCGCTTCTCACACACTCAGAGTTACCCACATTCTTTTGAGGTTACGCATTAGAGACTATGATTTATGTGCTGAATCGGGTTCCAACCAAATCGGTTCCGAATACTCCATATGAACTTTGGACCGGAAAGAAACCAAGTGTCAGACACTTGAAGATTTGGGGTTGTCCAGCACACGTTAAAAGAACGAGTGCAGACAGGTTGGAATCCAAGACCAGCCGTTGCCTATTTGTAGGCTACCCAAAAAGCTCTGTAGGTTATCTATTCTATGACCCAAGTGAGCAGAAAGTGTTCTACAGTCGAAATGCACAATTCTTGGAAACCGATTATATCCTAGACACCCATCGTCAGGAAGTTGTTCTTGATGAAGAGAGCTCAAGAGCAGTGGGAGATATCCCACAAGTTCCAAGTAGTGACCAACCTAGAAGATCCACTCGGGTATCCAGGCCACCAGTCCGTTATGGTTATGACCAAGATAGTTACCTGGTGGAAACCTTGACTAGTGAGGAGGATCCCGTGACTTATGCGGAAGCTATGTTGGACATAGATTCCCAGAAGTGGGTGGAGGCCATGAGAGCAAAGGTGGACTTAATGGAGACCAATGGAGTCTGGACTCTAGTAGATCCGCCCTCCGGGGTAAAGGCAATCAGTTGCAAGTGGATTTACAAGAGAAAGAAGGGCCCCGATGGTAAGGTTGAGACCTTCAAGGCTTGTCTGGTGGCGAAAGGGTACACTTAGAAAGAGGGCATCGATTATGAGGAAACCTTTTTGCCTGTGGCCATGCTTAAATCCATTAGGATCCTGCTACCTGTAGCAACATACCATGATTATGAGATTTGGCAGATGGATGTCAAAACTGCATTCCTGAATGGAGATCTTACTGAAAATATCTATATGCAGCAACCACAAGGCTTCATTGCTGCAGGACAGGAAAACATGGTATGTAAACTTAACATATCCATTTATGGACTTAAGCAAGCTTCTAGAAGTTGGAACATCCGTTTTAACTCTGCTGTCAAATCGTTTGACTTCGAGCAGAATCCGGATGAACCCTGTATCTACAGGAAGTACAGTGGAGATAAGGTTACCTTCTTGGTTCTATATGTAGATGACATTCTACTCATTGGGAATGATGTAGGAATGTTAACTACGGTGAAAGTATGGCTATCACAGCAATTCTCCATGAAAGATCTTGAAGAAGCCTCCTATATACTGGGTCTTCGACTCTATAGAGATAGATCGAAGCGGATAATAGGATTATCCCAATCTGCTTACATTGACAAAATAGTCAAGAGATACAACATGGAAAACTCCAAGAAAGGAAATGTTCCTTTCAAGCACGGAGTCACTCTCTCCAAGAAGATGTCTCCCAAGACTACTGAGGAGATTGATGGCATGAAAGACGTTCCTTATGCCTCAGTCATAGGGAGCATCATGTATGCCATGCTGTGCACTCGTCCTGACATAGCTCAGGCAGTGAGTGTAGTAAGCAGATTTTAGGCCAACCCAGGTAAGGAGCATTGGACTGCTGTGAAAAACATACTTAAGTACCTTCGAAGGACAAAAGAGTTTTGTCTAGTATTCGACGGTAGCTCACTACAAATCCAAGGGTATACAGATGCCGATTTCCAGTCAGACCCAGATGATAGAAAGTCTACATCTAGATATGTTTTCACGATAGGATCGTGTGCTGTTTGTTGGAAAAGCAGCAAACAGGGGTCCACTATAGACTCCACGACCGAGGCCGAGTACATTGCCGCAAGTGAGGCTGCCAAAGAAGTCGTGTGGATGAAGAAGTTCGTTCACGAGTTGGGAGTAGTTCCGTCCAGCACATCACCCATCCCATTGTGCTAATTCTGCTCCATCCTGCATTGCGCCATCTTTAGTGGGAGCAGTTTTTGGATCCTTCCTTGGGCGTGAACACCTTCATTGGGAGATACTATTTCTCCGTATCAGGTATAATTCTCTCCTACTCCTTTTGGTTCAGATCTGATTCAGTTTAAGGTTCAAGAATGATCCTTAAAACCATGATTTTCTAAATAGGGAATGCGATTCCCAATTGAAGGGGGAGAAAAATTTTTTGAAATTCGCCCCTTATTCCGCAATCTTTGGGCGTCCATGGGATGGATCTCTCATCCCTTCACATGAGACATCATACTTCCTAATCTTCAACTCCTTCAAAGTTACTATAGATAGCCTCTTAAATTAGGAGACTGTATTCATTAGGCATACCACTGTGAGCACATTTAGGGGATGTTTGGAACCGTGGCCGTTTTTCAAAAAAGCAGTGCCATGTCGGATCCACATAGGTGTTTCAACAAACGCCCATGTATCTCATTGTTTAGTTCAGCCGATTATTAAAAAATCGGGCATGTCTCGAAAATCAGGACCTCACCGATCATGAATCGGTGAACCATTTCCCCAACAATTGACTGATGTGTATCCTATGTAGTGCTTACCTGTCAGCATATACATGAAAAACGGTACTCACCAAACAGCATAGTATATTGCTCACTGCCTACGTGGCAGAAGCATTTTTTTGATAAAAATGGGTCTTGGAAGTATGGGCATTTTTTCTTGAAAATCGGTCCCAAAAGCGCCCACGCTTCCAAACACCATGTTGGGTGTTATTTGGTAAGTCGTTTTAGAAAGATCTTCCAATATTCCAGATAGCCAAAAGTTATATCGACTTTTGGGATCATGTCTTTAAAGATAAAGACCCATTGGTAAGTGATTTGATCTACCGAGCTTTTAAATAATAGATTTAAAGGCTATCTATCATGCAAAAAGACCAAAAAACTTCATTTGAAGCTTCCCAAAATTTGACATGTTTGGTCATTTTGAATCTTTCTACACATGAGTCTTCTCGTCTTTTCATCATTTGGTTACCAAACAGAAAACGACCAATTTTTAGTCGTTTGAAATTGCTGAAGCCCAGAAGACTGCCTGGAAAGACCTGCCAAACACAGCCTTATTAAGCACTCGACTGAGGTATTTTAGGAGATAGATGTCATAAAATTTCCTGAGTACGTGCTCATCTTTTATGCCTATCTCATCCCAACTCTGTTTTCTTTTTTTTTATTTTTATTTATCTTTTGATAATCTCGTCCCAACTCTCATCTTGTATGCCTACCTCATCCCAACTCTTTTTTCTATTTTTTTTTTTGATAACTTCATCCCCATTCTCGAGTCCTTTTTTTTTTTTCTTTTCTAGCTAGAATTTTTCCCGGCAAGCTATGCCAATGCCTGATCACCTCACCACCTTGGAAAAATTACATTCAAGGCAATTCTTCAACCAATCTTTGGTAATTCAAGGCGGTGTTTGGAACTGCTTAAATCTCGTGGACGGGATTTGATCGTGTTTGGCTGGCACCCCAATATTGCGTGGACAGGTCCCGTCCACACTCCAATTTCTCATCCACGGTAAAATCTTGTGATTGGAGACTGTTCACACTTAATTTTTCATCCCCTACTTCACACTTTCCCTGAAAGGCTGCACTATTGTCTGTTTCACATTTTAATATTTTTGTCAATAAAATATTAATTATTTTACTTAATTTTTTTATTTTTTATTTTAATGTTTTATCAATAAAATTATATTTAAAATATATTTTTAAATTTTTAATTGTTTTACTATTGTTTTTATAAAAAAAAATAATATTTATTAGTTAATATTAATTCATTGATGCATTTTTTTTATCATATAAAATGCAAAAAATAGATATTTATGATTAACTATGTAGATCAAGGTTTTCAAACCGCCGTTGACCTGGACGGTCATACCATTCAACCCAGGAGCCATCTAGGCAAGCAGTTCCATTTTACCCCAAACCTGGTTTTTGGCTAAAAAGCATTGAAAAAAACAACCCGTTGACCCGAGCGGTCAAATCATCAACCCGTTCAATGACTTTTACTGTTTTTTATTTTTTTTTATTTTTTTAATTTGTTTGTCAGAACGGGCCGTCCGTTCGAATCGGACGGTCAGACTGTCAACCCGAAAACCGGTGGCCATAACAGTTTTCTTTTTGGGTCATTTTCTAAAATATTGGTGTAGATCATTCATAAAATGTACATGAGATACATAAAATCAAAAAAGTGTGGTATAAACTGGTCCACACCACACTACAGAACGCCAATGTGGGTGTAGACTAGTCCAGTCCACACAATTTGTCTACAGTTTAGAACAGCTGTGGACTGTGGTGTAGTGTAGATTGGTCCCTACCATAGGGTGTGGTGTGGACTAGTCCACACCCACCAATTTCTCATCCACACTACAGAACACCCCCTAAATGATAGGAATACAAATTGAATCGCCCATATGAAAATTTTACACTGCAGTTGGCCCAGATTTATAAGCCAGGCCGATTCAAATCTTGAAGAAATACCAACCCGAGTCCACCCAAATTGCACCACTATTAAATGGGTCAGATCGACCATTTCGGGTTAGAGTTTAATTTGGAATATGGACCTTGATTGCAGCACTTGAATGACACCTCCATGATGGAGAAAATCATTCTGTTTTTCTTTCTTTTTCTTGGGCTAGAGAACAATGTAATTAAAATTTATATTGGCTACATTCGGGTATATACTAATCGTAGAGAAATTATTTTCTGATTAAACCCCTAGATCTTGTCTATAAATGCATATTGAGTGATCTAATTCACTAGGAAACTAAAAAGGGAAAGAAGCAATGCTTCTGATGAGTTGCGTCAAGTCAAGTCGTGTTAAGCTGGACTTGGGCTAAATGCAGTAAGAAGTCAGAACACTAAGATTCTGTTTTATTTGAAGAAACTATATAAGATTTGTAAAGGTTTTCTATCTTTTTCTTCCTTTTACTTTTTTTTCTTTTTTTCCTTCAAAAATCAAACACAATCTAAACAAAAGCCACCATTGTTGGTTACAATCTCACCACCAACCAAAAAATCACAACACAGTCAAAGCCAAATTCCTTGTATGCATGCATCATTGGACTCAGATGGGCCCCATTTGCCTACGATTATACTTTTGATCTTCACTCTTCAAGTCTTCAACAATGCTTAAATAACCAAATAAAATCCTTTTCTTATTTGGTTGTAAGCCCCTCGCCCAACACAAGTAGCTGCATGCATCCCATAAGCCGTGTATAATACATCTAAATTTCAATTTTAAATCCTATTTAATTAAGCGGAATTTGAATCTCCCTCTCCAGGAAATTTTCCACCTAAAAGTTTAAGGTAGATGAGGTCCAGTGGACAAGCACAAATCCATAGGGTACCTTATGCTGAAATTTAGTTAATTATAATATAATTGGAGCAACGAGGATCGAATACTAAATTACTTTGTTAAATAGACTTTGAAACCATTTCAAGAAACCATTCACCCTAACAAAGTCCCTTCATAGGTTTTTATTCTTTCTTCTCTGTTTTAGGTTTGGAAATCTATTAATTAATTACAAATTTATTATATATTGCTATTGTTTTATTTTATTTCATGGTAGTTGTGGTTCTTGCCAACAATTTAATTATTTAATTATTTACGCCAAATTTAAATGGCTTAAAAGGGGGGCTTTTGATATGAGGTTGTCTTGTGTTTTTCAATCCAAAGTAACCCAACTTGATTAATTAACTAGTGCTGCAAGCGTGCAACTTAAGTAAGCCTGGGTTGGGAAGTTTTAGTTAAACTTGAATGAGGTAGGCCCTACAGAATTCAGATTTCGTCCTTACAAAATTTGGTTCTTATACCATCTTCACGACACTTTAGTCATACATTGAAAACATCTTATAAATGAAAATATAGAGAGATGTTCTCAATGTATGGTTGAAAGCAATATGAGGATAGTGTGAGGACCACCTCACACTTAATTTGTGAGAACGAAATCCAATCTCAGCCCTACAATCTTCAAATCATGTACTATGCAGGTGTTTCAATTCGTCATCAACCCAACCAGTTGATCCAGTTATTCGGTCACAATTCCAATTTGGATCAACCTCTCATTTATTAGTTTGGAAGGAGTACAAATGCAAATATATACAATGTAAATATAAATAAAATAATATAAAATACAAGGTTCGGCACTCTGCGTATTTGTATTTAGATGGTTGAATGGTTCATCCATGAATCCATGCAATGGATTATGAGGTGGTTTTTCTTTTTCTTTTCTTTTTTTTGTATTTCTTGTTTTAATAACATTACAAATTGACCCGTTGACTTAAAAGGTTGAACCATTGACCTCTTACAGGGAAAAATAGTTAAACCTCGGGTCTAGTGTTAAAATAATTCACAACTTCACATGGTGAACCCAAGCAGTAGACAATAAATGTACAAAGGGACAAGACAATATGCTTGCGCCATGGTTATTAAATGTGCATGGTTGTACATTATGCCACAAAAACTTGTGACGCGCGAATAAGATGGTAATTTATCATAATAATAAGAAGAAGAAGGATGAGGAGGAAGAGGAGGAGGTAGTTATTTATCAAATTCAGAGGGGGGAAGTGCTTGATTGGTCAAACTCCTTCCGGTATCATGTCTGGCCGGCAATATAGATTTTTCCTAGAATCTCACTAGAATTACTATTTCTCCATATTTTATAATTAAATCCAAAATATAATTAGAGCATGGATCTGCTACCAACATGCCACTATTGTCACACATCAAGAACATCTCTCATAGTGCACGATCTAGTAGCTCCCTATTGGCCGGTGATTCAGATGTTGAGCTGGATAGTCCTTTGTTGTAAGGGTTACTCAGATGCCAAGTTAGATAGTTTGGTAGGGCGACCTGTAGAGAGATAGTGTTAGAGTGTCTGGATTACTTTACTCGGGATGGACACTCAGATGCTTAAATCAATAAACTAGAAATTTTTAGAGAGAGATAGAATGCTAAATAACCAGAGTATTCAAGAGCTGAGTCGCATGTACCCTTTCTCAAGGAAGTGATGCCTTTATATAAGTGTAAGGAACCAAAGGCTCCTTGTAATGGGTTCAAGATTCCCGGGAACCGCTCCCGCTAAGTTTAGAGAGGTTCTCTCAGTCAGTTATGCGATCCACATAGAGGGATAAGGTCCATTCGATCAACTCTAATGCAGATAATGCGGGTAGGCGAGCTTAACGGTTGAGCGTCATTACCCCGAAGAAGTCAGTCTCGATAATTGGGTAAGAAATAGGTCGGTGAACACGTCAAGCATGTCGCTACCCTGGACCCTAGTCTGCTTGGCAGGTCCTCAAGGAGGTCGCTCCTTGCATTGAGTTCCCTTAGATCGGTAAGGCCGAGGTACTACAGGTCGACTCTGGACGAGGTGCTGCTAGCCGCTCTGCCGAGATGATCTCTGCTTACTTGGTGTTGAGATGTCATTCAGCTGTTCAAAAATACCACGTGTCGTGATGTTATTTGAAGGACCAAATTGTCCCTCATCAATCTCAATTGCCTTCTATGAGGAGATGTTCCAAATGTATAGCGGTAGTGCCTTTTGGATACGTGTAGGTTGGATCTTCATGGATAGCAGATCCGAGCTCATCTAATTAAGGCTATCCAAATTTGATTTATTTGTAAATGAACCTACTATGGATCCACCCCACTCCAATTCTTATAATGGTTTCTAGCCAGCTTTCCATCCTTATTCCTACCAGATCCTAACTCAATAATGAATGAAAAAAAAAAGGATAAGCATAAACAGAATGGACTTCCCTAGAAATAAAAACACTCTGCAAAGCATAGGAATTCAGCCACACATTAGGAGCATCTGCCCATGAATTCCACATGCGTGTACCGAAAATAGGAATTCAGCCACACATTAGGAGCATCTGATTAATTCTGAGTTTAAGCTTTTGTTATATTAATAGTCAATGTTATCAATTTCACTTGCTCGAGGGGGAAGGTGTAAGAATTAGAGTGGAAGCAAAGGGTGGTTTTAGCTTTTAGGGTTTGTTAGAAAAGTACTTGGGGGAAGTACAAGTACTTATCTCTGAAAAATACAGTAACAAGAAAGTACTTTGACATCTTTTTTTATTTTGTCCACATGTTGGGATACTAGTTATTAATAAAAAGCAGAGCATGACACAGAATTTGGGTAGTTCAGAGCTTAAATTAGAGTGATGAGCCATGGTTAAAACCAGTAGGTGCAAATTAAAAATTCATTCTTGGAGGACGCAAACAGTACTTTTCTTGTGCAGTGTTGTGCAAACCATTAATTTCAAAGAAGCAACATTATTGGAAACCTGGAAAGTCTTGATTCTTTTTCCTTTCTTCACTTCATCTCATATTCTCATGTATTTCCATTCTAAGAAATGGCTTCATTATCCATCCTTTGCACCTTTCTGAAAGTTAATTTGAAGATGACAAATTTGTCTTCGTCTATCTACTCCTTATCTGATAGACCTCTTTGAATTAAATAGATGCTGTTTTTGTTTAAATGTTGTAGCTAGAAGGAAATACTTTTGTGATTAATTAAGAGAGCTATAAAATGGTTTTGGGCCACATAATTTGGTATTTATCACATATTCAGAACGTCAGGACCCTCAATGAATGGGCGTCGCTATACAGATTAATTGAATACTGTAAGTGAGAGGCTGTGAACACTGTCACTATAAATCTCCATTACTGAAGCACATAAATCTTGTATGCTAGTTTTACATTTTTCTATTTTCTCTACTTGCCAATCCATTTTGTTATTCTTGGGTTTGTTAGTACCCACAACAATTAATCATTATATTCTTAGAAAGCTCCAAAAAATAATGCATCAATGAGAAAGAATTTCATTTAATTCATCTTCTACCAAAAAAATGAGAAAGAAGTTCATTTAAATATGCCAATATTCCATAAACTCCATTAAGAAAAGGGAAAGCAAAATCAGGGTTTAGATCTTTCAGTGAAGCAAGTAATATTAATTGTCACAGGTGTTCCAACTATTAGCAGTAGAAGATTTTGTTCGTATGTACACATGAAATCTGGGGAATGGAGCTTTAGGTGCGTAACAGATTGACGACCTGTCAACAGTATGAACAGTGTTATGATTTGGACAGCACGGACAAAATTAATTAGTGAATTTATATGCGAGGAGGCCAAGTATGATGATCCCTCCTTGTCACCCAAAAGAAAAGATTAAACATAAGAATGGTGACCCAATATATTAATACACGAATCACTCTTTCTTGATTGTTATTTGTTCAAAAAAATTGCCACATGGCAATCCTTGTCCTTGACTTGTGTGTATCCATGGCCATTGTATGGGCAAGGACCTTTCCGGCTGCCGGTAGTTGTTCATTTTGTAGAAGTAAATCAACTCCATAGTCCGTAGCAATGTTTTAAATACCGACCCAGAACTGAAAATCAGTTTGACCACCGGTTTTCAGGTCAGCATTTGGACCATCTGGGTCTAACAGATTGACAGATCGACCACCCTGGTCAGCGGGTTGCTGATCAATTCAGTGATTTTTATGAAAAATAAACTGTTCAGGACTGAAATGAAACCAATAGCTAGCTTAATTGGTTTTTGGGTTGAATAGTTCAACCATATGGATCAATGATAATTTTTAAACCTTGGTGCTATATATGGTTTGATAGAAAACAAAACAAAAATAGAAAACTGAGAGAATCATCCCTACATTGCCTACACATAAAGGAAAACGAGTAGCCTAGCTAACCCCAACCATCATCTACTGAAATTCTTGATATATATGGTATTGGGTTCCAAGCAAATAATTCCAAATAAGTCACCAATTAATCAATTGGCCCCACTTAGTTGGCTATTAAATCCTTAGCTTTGAATTCCATACAACATCCAAATCAGTACTCCTTTCAACATTCCACACTTCAAAATGATACGAAGTTAATTAATTCTCAGGCTGATTTCCTTATTCTTAAAGATACCCTCATCTTTGGTTATTTCCATACTGGGAAATGTGCTTTTCCTATTTATTTCACGTGGGGTAGCACGACCACCAAAAGTCCTCTCTAGAGTAGCTCTATTTGATAGGCCAGAAATTTTCAAAATTAGTAGTTGAGAATTTTAGAGTTTCGATAAATTACAAGAGTTGGCACTCCAACCATAGCGACTCATTTATTTTCTTTAATATATTGATCAGGGTGTCTTCTTTAATGGATGATCCCACCAGATGGCAATTGGCAGAACAAACTATAAGACCTAGATAGGCTTCCATTTCCAGATCAATGAACACAACCCACTTGATACATTGAGCTCATTTGTGGTTTCAGAGTTCCAGCTTATCCACCCTTCAATATCTTTTCATGTCTTTGCTTGTGAAGATGAGCTCTTTTTCTTTTTCTTCTATTCTTCTTCTTCTTCTTCCTCTCTTGCTGCCTGCGTTATTCTCTACCTTTGGAGCTGAAGCTCAGCCCCTATTCAATCCCACTAAGGTTGTGAATTATTCGGTTTCAGCCATTTACATATTCGGGGACTCGACTGTGGACTCAGGAAACAATGACTACATAGCCACTCCTTTCAAGAGCAACTTCCCACCCTATGGACAGGATTTTCCAAATCATATACCGACCGGAAGGTTCACTAATGGCAGACTTGCCACAGATTTCATTGGTAAGAGGAACTGATCGATATCCAACTCCATTAAAAAGGAGCTGAGAATATTTTTCTCTTTTTTTTTTTCTCTAAGTGTTGTAAATGTTTCTAACTTTGTCTGGTCTCAATATGTATATATCTGGTGCAGCGTCCTATGTGGGAGTTAAAGACTTCGTGCCTCCATATTTGGATGAAACACTGGGTTTGGAGGACTTGATGACCGGGGTTAGCTTCGCCTCCGCCGGTTCAGGATTTGACCCACTTACAGCACAAATAACTGTATCTCACTCTCTCCTTTTTCAACTATGTATTTTGCACTAGTTCGAAATTTCAAATGGGAATTTCAGTTTTTTTTTTCTGCTTAGACTGGGAACATAAAGCTTTGCTCACATTGTGGTACATATTCCGGTATAACAATGTGTAGGTGTGGATGTTGATAGTGTTTCTGAATCCTAACAGAGTAACAGTGATTGATCATCTTTTGGATTTCTGGCCTTACTGATCAGATATCTTTGTTTGGTTGGTTGCAGAGTGTAATTAAGATGTCCAAGCAGCTTGAGTATTTCAAGGAGTACAAAACCAGGCTGGAAGAAGCAATAGGAAAGGAGAGAACCGAAAATCTCATCCAGAAGTCTGTGGCTATTATCAGTGCTGGAACAAATGACTTCGTCTTCAATTACTTGGCTGTCCCGATTCGACGACAGGGATACAGCCTTGAGGATTATCAGCAGTTCCTGATGCAAAATCTCCGGGAGTTCATTCAGGCAAGCTTCTAAATTGCTCATTATATTGCAGTGAACAGTAGTGAAGATAGAATATATAGTTGATAGTTAATCCATGTGCATCAGCCTGAGAACTGCTGAATCATTACTTAGAGTACTGAAACTATCACATCAACGGAGACCATTTGTTGGGCAATTTCTGAAGAGAATTTCTGCTTCGAAATTGAAAAAGAAGCAAACAAAAGAAGCTATCCAAATCAGGTTGTTCTAGCCATTTGGTGCTTTAGAGTTTCTTAGAACAGATCAAAACCATGTTCTGTGGCAGAACTCATTTATTGGATTTTAGATTCAATAGCAGCTAAATTAAATGCAGCCTATGAACTGTGAGGATAGGACATAGGCGGTTGGTAGCATTCCATATACAAATATATATATATATATATATATGATGAAGTGTTCATTGGAGGAAGCATGAGAAGTTGATAGCCTTCTCACCAATCACCATGAATGTGGACCCCATAGGTTGGTAGAATGTTTGGTGGCTGTTAAAGAATATTTAATTCGAGTTTTTGCAGCTCCTGCCTGTACTTCGATTATTCTAGGGTTTCCAAGGTGTTTCAGTATTACGAAAATTATTTAAGTGTAAAAAGTTTCGTACTTCCCGACGTTCTTTCTTTCTTCTCCTCTTCGTTTGTTAGGGTTTATCATGGCCCGGGCTGGTCCAATTGGTCTTAGCACCAACTATAAATGGTTATAGCCCCGCCCTAGCGGCTTAGCCTGGTCTGTACGGGGCCGGGCCTGGCTTTAGGCCTATGAATTTATAATTTATATAAATATAATATATTATATAAGAAGGAAAGGTCGGATTAGGATACTTAAAAGGCATGATATCTGTTGATTGGAAAAAGCTTTTCAAGTATATATAATATCTTTTAGGACTATTATACAATGTGTCATTTTATAACATTTAGATCCGTTCGTTTTTTGGTAAGTTATTTATCTGGGTAAATGTAATCATCTGAGTAAGTTTTCTTGAAAAACACTTACCCGAGTAAGTGTATTTACCCATGCTCTTTTATTTCTAAGGTAAATAAGGTAATCATCATTTTAGCCATAAAAATCTATTATTAAAAGGGTCATTTTTGTCTTGTTCAAGTGTTGGCAACTTCTCCCATGTGGTAAAGTTATTTACCCACCTAGTTAAGTGATACTCTGGAAAATAAACTTTCCCTGGTCTCCACATAAATTTAAAAAAGGAACATGGGATTCTTGTCAATAGGAACTAGACCTGTTCACGGGCCAGGCTTCAGGCCTGACTTACACTATGTCGAACTCAGGCTTCAAGCCGGGCCCCATTCAAAATTTGGTAAAAGCCAAGCCCGAGCCCAGCCCATGAATAGGTCTAATAGGAACCAAAATCCCATTGACCAACTTTTCTCCCTCTCAAAATCCAAAAAATGAAAACCCCTTATATACAATATATCAAATAATATAAAATAATATATATATATATATAGAGATATTAAAGGCCGGGCTATAAATAATCACCCCTATTGCAAACCTGATTAGATACCTTGCCTTATTGGAAAAACATCCCCATACAATTAATGAATAAATTACTTCACTTACTCTAAAAGACTCTGAAAGGAAAAAAAAAAAAAAAAAGCCAATTTTCCTAACCCAATTGACATTCTCAAGTGTCTATCTTCAGTGATAAATCTAGGCTCTATTCTAATTACAAAAAATAAAATAAATAAATAAATTATCTAATAATCCTAACTGGTGCGACCTTCATTACTAAATTCTATTATTGTCTACAGGGTTTATGGGAACAAGGGGTACGAAAAATTGCAGTAGTTGGGCTTCCTCCGATGGGTTGTTTGCCAGTTGTTATCACCTTCAATTCACAAGCATCAGCACAAGGAGGCTGTGTAGAAAGCTACTCAGCAGTAGCAAGAGACTACAATCTGAAGCTCCAAGCTGAGTTAGCATTTATGCAAATGAGCGTTGCATTTTACGGGGGTAGAATCATGTATGCAGACATATATCAACCCATAACTGACATGATCCAAGACTACAAAAGATTCGGTGAGTGCTTAAATTAAAGGACCCCTCAACCTATTGTCGTCCGTTGGCATGAACATGATATATCGTTAAACTAGCTTTGTGGCCATCTGGTATAGGCTTTCAGGCTGTGGCTTATGGCTTATTTGCGAGATGGAGCCCATCCGAAAAGCTTATAAGCATCGGTTGAGTTTAATAAGTTTTCCGGAGAGCCCAAATTAAAATTGATCATCAAGCAGCCATTTACACGGCTCTCCATTGAAGTCTCTTCTTTGGAGGAACACTGAGAGCCCATCTCAGCGCTTCTGTCATCGGCCATGGAAACCTCTTTCATTAGCTTCGTTAAAACAACTTAAACAAAGCAGCTAGTTACATCCTTTTGGTTCCATGGAGTTACATACAACGACGGATAGCCCATCCCCAAGGTCCCAACTTGGTGAAGACCGCAAGAATTTAATTACAGGCCTCCCAAATGAGACTCTATGTAGGGGTGCAAGTTGGGTATCTGATTTGAAAATTTTACACTGCATAGGATCCAATACCCCAAACTTTCAAACCGGGCCCATTCAAATTTTAATAATTTTTCAATTTAAGCCCACCCAAGTTACACCTCTAACAAACAGAAAATTGAGGGGAAGTTGTTGATAAATTTTATCAAATTCAATTCCTTAGACCATGGTTTTCAAAACCGGATCAGAACGGACTGTCGGATCAGAAAAATCGGGAACCAGTCAGGTGATCGGTTTCATTTTTTATCAAAACCAGATTTTGGTTAAAAAACATTGATTTAGTCAGCAAAACACTGACCCGAGCATTCAAACTATTCAACGGTTTTGATCATTTTTTAATTTTTTAATTTTTTGTCAATACGGGCCGACCGTTCGATTCAAACGATCGGACCGTTTGACCCTGAAACCGGACCCCTGACTAGTTTGTTCTCTGGGTCACCGAACGGTGAAACCGTTTGACCCGAAAACCAGACCCCTGATCAGTTTATTCTCTGGGTTGCTTTTAAAAACCTTGCTTTAGATTGTGTTTGGTTTGAAAGAAAAGGTAGGGAAATTTATACAAGCCTTTCCCCGCCTTTTCTTTCAAACGAAACACACCCTTTTCTTTCAAACCAAAGACTTCTGTATGTTCTAACAAACTTAATAAGCACTACTTCAAGTTGTCCCATTAACATAGCCTTTATAAGTGAATGGGATTATGAAACACTCTTATGTTGCATCTGGATAAGCATCATGTGTGTGCCTTTAAAACTCAAATGCACAAACCCCCAATTTATACCATTCTGCTTTGGGGCTTAAAGTTCTTTTGGCTTTAGATTAATTATTGTGTTTTCAAAAGTAATTCCTTCCAAACACTCATTATTTTTCAAAATGAATTCTCGTTATTTTTCATTCTTACTCAAGATGAAAATCTAAAATAGACAAGAATGGGTAAAATGAGAAAATATTGCTATAAATTGAATGTTTTTTTCTTAAAAAATGAATTCTTTTTAGATTGACAAGTGCCCTATGTTGTTCATTTTCATTCTTCAAAAAATTTTGTGCCGGTGATCATAAACAGCCTGTCTAGGTCTCCAAAATTGCTGTCATAGATGTTTACCAATAGACAGCCAGTAGTAGTCAATGTCTGTGGCAGTCCACCAATAAACATCTATGGCAGCAGTTTTGTAAGCCTAAACCACCATCAACATAGAGTTTCTTTAAAGAATGAAAATGAGCAAGATGGGGCATAATTATTTTTCATGTATAGACTATCCAAAATTTTGTGCTATGGGCTAATTTTTCGTTCTGAAAAAAATGAGACCTATGGCAAAAGATTTTATAATCGAACGCTCTAATATTATTCATTCTATTGCTAATTACTGTTTAAAATGAGTAAGAATTAAAAGAATGAACCCCGGAGCAGCAAACCAAATATGGTCTAAGTTGCATCAAATCCAGGCCTATCCAATTTAAATTCTAACCAACCCCTTGACATCCCAAATTTTGAAACATTAAGGCTGCATTTGGTATTCCTTATCTCCCTTTTCCAATTAAAATAAGGAATGCCAAATGGGGACTAAGCTAAATTTATTTTTCATTTTCACACACTTACACACTTTTGATGTACAGGCTTTGAAGAGTGGAGGAGTGGATGTTGTGGGACAGGACTAATGGAAGCATCATTCATGTGCAATCCCAATTCTTTAGTTTGTTCCGATGTATCCAAGTACCTCTTTTGGGATTCTGTTCATCCAACAGAGAGAGCATATTACTATATCTTCAGCTCTCTGTATAACACCATAGATCACCTTGTAAGGGATTAGCCTAGCCTCTCTAAGATTTTAAATGATTGATATGATGAGATCTATCAACTGATTGCATATGCCAAGAATATCAAACAAATTAAAGAATAGAAATGAAAAGGAAAGTTATTTTTTATGACTTAGAAAATCAAGAAAGTTACAAAGCAAGAAAGGCTCTTTATGCTTTCCATTGCTTATAGTGCTGCTGTTTAGAGCCAAAAACTTGGAATCTGCAAAGGTAGAGATTACAATGAGACACACTTAACTCCCATCATCTCTTTGTGTTGCCTCTTAGTCTAAAACTAAAAGTTTTTCATCTCCAATTATTACTTCACCTATAGGCCACGAGAAATACCCAGTTCCATTCATCTATTTGATGATTATCTCACTATTTCTACTTTTTCTATCACTATATTGTGTTGCTCTTTCCTTTTTTCTTGATTGGTTTCTCTCATTTATCTCCACCATTTTCTAGCATTTTCTCCTCACAGGAACCATATCCCTTACCTAATTAATTGAACATGACTTATGTTTAGACAGAACTTTTAGAAAATCAAGCCCTAGAATAATGCTTCTTGAGCTTGGAGGGAATTGTTGATCAATAAAATATGATTGGGCATGGTTAAATTTGTAGAATTGGAAAAGATTATGTCAGATCGGGGGGTGATCCAAATTCAACCCAATTTTTAACTAAATCCTATTATTCAATGCAATCCGATCCAAAATCTGATAGGGGGATATCCAAATTTGACAAAATACGATCGGATTTGAATTGAGATTAAATCATGATCCACTATACAAGGATATCTTGGTCTTACACAACTACTTACTCACAACTATTCTCAACTCCACACATACTTCTCATAAATTATGTACATTGGTATTTATACACATGCACGATGGTCCAGTAGCAATACTTTTCAGTACTAAGGTAGTGTTTGGTATCATTGTCACTTCTACTTACAATATTTTTGTGTTGGTAAATACAATTTTTTTGAGAAATTATTTTGTCACATCACATCACATCAAATAATTATTTCCATTTAAAAAATATAGACAATGAATTAGGTATTGTCATTTTTAATAAAAATTCTAAATTTGACATTTGTATTGATAAACATAAGCAATGGTAGTAATGTTGTATTGATAACTCAAAGCATTTGTGATAGAAAAAAAAAATATATGTTTTCTGCAAGTGAAAATGGCAATGGTACCAAACACAACCTAAGGGGTTGTTTAGTACCACGGGCATTTATTTAATAAATGTTTTGTGCTATTTTTATCTTGAAAAATAAGAAAATGGTTGATAGCCATTTATATGGTATTGTTTAACAATTAGACACCATTACGCATCACATAAGCTATTATAGTAAATAAATGATTGGGTGTTGAAGAAAAATTAAAAACGATGTTTCCCCCAACAGTTGACTCTCATACAAATCAAGAAAACATTTATTTAATAAACAAACTTACCAAACACCATGCAAATAACATTTTGGGATAAATATCTATATGATGATGAACTAACACCATTTTTCAAATAAACAGTCATAAAACCAAACACCATGTGAAGGTTGCATGGTCCATGGAATGCCAAACCATTGCGAGTTGTGAGGTGAAGTAACTTGCGATACCAAATATGTAGAAAGATCAGTTATCCACGAGATGAACTCATCTACAAGGTGTATATACAGCAATCTCGCGAAGCCAAATCTTGCACCTTACGATATGATATTTGCTAACAATATTCTTGTGAACTCGATCTCTCACCTACCGATAATTCCTACCAGACAAAGGTGTCAACAATCCCCATTGATCTTCTGCGAGTCCAATTGATAGAGAGGCTAACTACAAGATCCAATCAAGGCGGGGAGATCACATCACACCCAAAATCGGGGAGATCACAACACAAAAGTAGGTTCTACCTGAGAGGGAAACCCAACCCAACATTAAGTAGTTGCAATTAGATTTATCGAAATAATAGTTTTTGGAGAAAATGCACTCTAATGTAAGTATGCTCTAGGGACTAGGGATTATGTAAAAACTACAAATAAGAAGCCAACAACTTTGAGTAGGGGTGAGTGATTATGGGCTAAGCAGCTTAGCCCAGGTCCTGACCCGCACACCTGGCTTGACAGCCTTGACCCCACATGGACATGGGGCCCATGGTTGCACAATTGAAGGCAACCATGTGTATCACTTGAGCAGATCTCAAGTTGATGGGAACAACCGCATAAGCATCATTTGAATTCATTAAATTATTTTTCTGTCCAGCAATTTCAAGAATTAAAGTTGTTCATGGCAGAAACTATCTGCTGGCTAAGCCGCTGGCCAGTCTTATACTAGTAGACGGCAAAGCATTTAGCACAGTTGTTAAAAGTAAGGTCATAGTCGCCCAAGTTGTTGTTCTGTCCACAAACTAGTTGCACAGTGGAGGACGACTTCTGATGGGTTGGAAGCAATAGTACAACAAGTCCCCAGTTTCATTCTGATAGTCCAGCAAGTACTCTGTTTCATTCCGAAGTTCCTGTTTGAGTCATAACCACATTTTGAGCATGGGTGCCCGTGCCCGTGCCTAGGGTGAGCAATATAAATCGAACCAAATTGAAAAATCAACTGGAACCGAACTAGTTAATTGAATTAGTTAATTTGGTTTTGGTTTGATATTATTTTAATAAAATAAAGGTACCAGTTCAATTTTAGTTAATTAATATAGAAAATCGACAGTTAATCAAATTAATCGGTATACATATATTTTTATGAGCCCGGATCTTCTGCCCACGTCTAGTCATCCTCTGCATAGTATTATATAGGGGGAGATGTTCCCAATTCATGGGGGTGGTGTATTGTAGGTAGACACAAGTAGAATTCTCGTGGATAGAAGATCCGGAGTCTATTTTTATATATTTTTTGTATTTTCTATATATTATAAATTAATAAATATTACATGGTATGGTATGGCATATTGTCGTGTATAAATATAACAAAGTGAAATCCGTATAGATCGAATAAAGGCTATGTTTAGTTTAGTTTGATAGAGAATAAGAGAAAATAGAGAGCTTGAGCTTTAAGTTCAACTTTCCGTTTCTCTCTTTATTTTCTTTCAAACCAAAGCACAGCACAAGGTTTTGTTCCAGTGGTTTATTTCCTTTCTTTTTCTTTATTTTAGTTAATCCTGATTAATATTTTAAAAATCAAAACTGAAATAGAACCATATTTATCCGAGTCGTGGGCTAGTGCATTTTCAACCTCAGGTGCCACATTGAATGATTCAACTGTGGTTTAGTCATTTAACATATATACATTATCAAGTGGTACTCTTTTACAAATAAAAATTTAAGTCTTTATTTTAAATTGGGGTAAATCAATGGTGTATGAACTGCACTTGAAACAAACAATATGAAGCAGTAATAAAGCACGTAGTTGAATCATTAACATTGTTAAAATGAGATGTGGTAGATCATGATTCATGTGACATCTTTATTTATCCTCCACAAATATTCAAAAAATGCACCAATAGACTGTGTTGGACTCTTAAATTGGTGAACGAATTCCCTAGTCTTGTTAGAAAGTTTATGATTATCCAAAACCAAGCACTATCAGTATTCCTTTCTTTATCCTCCACTAGAATATGTACAAAGAATACTAATTGAAAGTTTCAGGTTGTGATGCTGAAACGAATCTGTTCCACTGTGATATATTTGGCATAAAACGCATAATATCTCAATGCAAACGCAAATAGAATAAATATTAAAAATCTTATGATTTTGTTGTTTCAGTGCAAATTTAAGCCACACACAAATTCTGCACCTGATCTAGTAACTATGATTTGCATTCCTAATCTCTACCTTTTGTCTCATTTTCACTTGTTAATACTTTAAATTTTGCATCTCAAAAACTGATAAAAATTTGTACCACCTTCCTCCTACCTCAATTCTCTCGCATACAAAGTAGAGACCACATCATCTTGCTTCCTGCCTCACTCCCAAACAAGTTACCATTCTCTACTTTTGTACTTTTTCTTGCAAGGTGAGACCACACCATCTCTAGATTGGAAGTTGATGGATCGGTCTTGACTATCCAGGATGAGATAGCAAGGGCACTTATAGAACATTTCAAGTCCATCTTCAGAAGGCCTCTAAATGGGAGGGTGTGGGTAGAAGGGATGGATTGGCCAAATATAGGGGCAGAAAATAGCCAATGGCTAGACAGAAGTTTTGAAGTGAAGGAAACTAAGGAGGTGGTATTTTCTATGGACAGAACAAAATCTCCAAGCCCAGATGGTTTCACAATGGCATGTTATCAAGACTGTTGGGATGTTTTAGAAATGGACATAATGTTAGTCTTTGATGAGTTCTAGAGAATGGGTGTAATTAATCCTGGTTTGAAATCTACTTTCATTGCATTAATTCTAAAGAAGAAAGATGTCTCTCAACCAAAAGATATTAGACCAATCAACTTGGTAAAAAGCCTTTATAAGATAATTACATAAGTGTTGTCTTTAAGGCTAAAATAAGTTTTACCAGCTATCATTGCACCAAATCAAGGAGTTTTTGTGAAGGGAAGACAAATCACTGATCAAATTTTAATTGCCCATGGAGAATTTCAAAAGGGCCATAAAGAAAAGGGTGGTATGCAAGCTGGATCTAGAAAAGGCATATGATTTAGTGGGCTGGTTTTTCTTGAAGGAGGTTTTGGTAAACTTTGGGTTTGGGTACAAATGGTGCAAATGGGTGTATCCGAAATTGCCATTACTCTGTGCTGGTAAATGGGTTAGTGGTGGACTTTTTCCCAACTCTCTCCATTCCTATTTACATTGATTATAGATGTTTTGGGGAGATTGATCCATAAAGCAGATACAAGGAATCTAATAAGAGAATGGAGAGTAGGAAATGATGAAATACCCCTTACCCATTTACAATTCGTAGATGATACTTGATGGAGGGTGATTTGGCCCGACCTCGCAGCACAGGTACACGTGGGCGTGACCTTGCTCAAACAGTGACTCAGCGTGACAACACAACTGACATGACCACAACTCGGAGGGAAGGTCCCACCGAGTTCAGCTCGGCAACTGGGCGGATAAACTACTCGCCAGAAGCCGCCTTACCCACACCTCCTCCCTGGGGTTAAGGCACTTCGGGGCGCCCCGAGTTCGGGGCACCCTGACCTCTCTTGAGGCCCGAGCTCCTCCCAATGGACCTCGGGCCACTCCTAGACAAGAACGCACCGATCCATCTCTGGACACCCCGAGGCATAGACACCTCGGGTCAGCCAGCTCGGCATAACATGCTACAGGCAGCTCGTCACTCAAGAGACAACCCGGCACAAGGTAATTCGCGGAAGGGTAGTTCGGTATACCACAGGAAGGCTTCCTGCTCGACCCCGTACCTGACAAATCTATGGACAACAGCCATGTCCCCCGTCAGATAGCGTCACGCCTGTCACCTTTAGAAGGTGTCTTGCACCTGACAAGCACGTACCCTGCAACGACGGCCCCGCGCATGCCACCTCAACCTTGTCTATAACGGCTGTGGCAGACTGATAGTGGCGGTTATACCTGCCCTGTCAGAAGCCAGAGGACCCAAATTAACGGAATTCTGTTATAAGAAGTTGATTCTCAAGGAACAAGGTATCTTCGAACCACCTGTGCAATCTGCACTCTCAGCCTTCGTTTTCCCTTTGCTTCTCGCACAGAATACTGACTTAATCATCGGAGTGTTCCCGCCGGGCAAACCCCCCGGGAGTTCTTCTTCTTTCTTCTCGTCTCAGGTACCTCTCAGGAGCCACGCGCGTGGCAGCTAGGAGTGACCGGACCGCGCTACATCATTTGGCGCCGTCTGTGGGAAATGCTTCGAAAAGCCTTTCTCCAAACTTTCACGTCTCTTTACTCTCTAGAAACCCAACACTCATGGCTTCCTCTAGCAACGTCGGACAAAGCGCGAAAATGGATAATTCCAGGAAACAACCCCAGTTTCCTACTGTCTGCATCGGACAGTTCACCGTCCCCCTCTCGGTGGACAGAACCCCCAGCTTGAATGTGCCTCTTGCAGCGGCATCCGTCATCGCACCACTCCCTGCTACAGTCGGAGCAACGTTCACCGAACCTTCGGTCGTGCCCCCAGCGGCCAGCTCGAACCAACTAGAGGACTAGATGCAGTGCATGCGGGCCATGTAGGCCCAAATGCAACATGTGTTGCACCAAGTCTCCCAGTATCAGTATCAGTAGCAGTTTCCCCAGTTACCTCAACCTCAGCTTCAGCAATCACAGCTTCCCCCTCAGCACCCAGTCTCACAGCGAGCTAGGTCTCGCCGACAGGAGGAGCACCCATCTCGTCAAGGAGAGGCCCGCTAGAACCCTCCAAGGAGCCAGGCATCCACCCACGGCAGACAAGAAAGACCAACCGCCCTGACCTCTTCACGGGTAGTTAGGTCGGGAGGACCTCAGCTCGCTAGGCCCACATGACCTCAGCCCTCAAGGCCTGGTACTCCTTTCCTGGAAAACCGATTCAAAATCCTGGTCGTAGGTTCCAAGCAGGAGCCCTCCGTCCGAAGCCATCACCAATGGTCCGAGCTACTTCCGGCACACACCATTCCTGACAGTACATAAGTGAGCAGCACGAGTGCCAAGTCCGCCAAGAAGCAGAGACGCCGCTGCCGAACTCGCCGGTCTGCCACCCACGACCTACCCGAGCTCGGAGGCAAAGAAGAGGTAAGCTCGGGCGAAGTCAAGGCACCCCTCCTTTACGTTAAATCCCCCCTATCTCCCAAGCTCATGGCAGTCCCAATGCCTAAAGATTTCAAGCTCCCCCCTCTTGATAAGTACGACGGGTCGTTCGACCCAAATGATCACGTAGATGCCTTCCAATCGCAGATGCACCTGGCAAGAGCCAGCGAGTCGTGCATGTGCGTGGCCTTCTCCACCACTTTTAGAGGAGCAGCCCGTACGTGGTACCTCTCAGGAGCCACGCAAGTGCCAGCTAGAAGTGACCGGACTGCGCTACATCATTTGGTGTCGTCTGCACCTGGGTCGATAAGAAGTTGGGCGCAGTTCGCGCAGGCTTTCACGTCACACTTTGTTACCAGTAAGCGGTGCCCGTGAACTGAAGAGAGCCTCCTCAACATAGTGCAGAGAGAAGGAGAGTCCATCCGAGGCTACGTCAAGCGGTTCAATGATGCTTGCATGCAGATACTGCGTCTGGACCCCGCTGTGTGCCTTGCAACAGCTAAGAAAGGCGTGACGCACAAAGAGTTCAAATGGCACATGGTCGTCAACCAACCAGCGACCATAACTGAATTTCTTAAGCTCGCAGACAAATTCATAGTCACCAAAGAGGAGATCAACTAGAAGGGCGAGAGCGCGCCCGAAAAGAGGAAGAGGGAAGGAGAGCCTTTCAGCCAAGGGGACAGTCGAAAGAAAAATGATGTAGCTCGTGGGGTAAAGCCAGGTCAGTCATTCCGAGCTCCTGCAGCTCGGGCAGCTCGGCAGGCGCGTACTTCGAGGTCAGGCGCATACTCGTTGACTCAGGCAGCTTGGCAAATATCCTCTTCAAAGCTGTGTTCGACCAGTTTCAGTTGTAGAAAAGTGACTTGAGGCCTGTAGACACTCCTTTGGTGGGCTTCAGCGAAGAAGAAGTCCGGCCCCTTGGGAAAATAACAGTACCTGTGGAAATCGGCACATGGCCCTGCGTAGTCAGACTCAACCATGACTTCTTGGTGGTCGCGACCCCCTCCCCGTACAATGCCATAATAGGTCGGCCAATCACCCATATCCTGCGGGCGGTGGTCTCCACCTACCATCTGGCAATGAAGTTCCCTACAGACTTTGGTGTGGGGGTAGCGCGGGGCGACCAGCTCGAGTCTCGCAAGTGCTATGTCGCCGCCCTAAAGGGAAAGACCAAGGTAGCTGACGACCTCGAACTGGAGCGGCCTACAGAACAAGGTGAAGAACGAGCCGCGCCCATAGAAGAAACCGTCATAGTTCCGACCTCAGCGGCAGACCCAGCTCGGACGCTTCAGATCGGTGCTTTCGTCTAGGAACCTCTACGATCCGAACTGGTAAGTTTCTTACTTCAAAATTTGGATACTTTTGCATGGTCCACGGCAGAGATGCCCGGTATAGACCCCGACCTCATAACTCACAAGCTGAATACTGATCTTGTAGTTAGGCCTGTTAGATAGAAGAAACGCAACCTAGCCCCGGAGCGGTCGACGAGGAGGTCGAGAAGCTCCTTGTAGCTGACTTCATAAGAGAAGTCCATTACCCGAGCTGGGTAGCCAACCCCGTCCTGCTAAAGAAGGCCAACGACAAGTGGCGCATGTGCATCAACTACACCGACCTAAACCAGGCTTGCCCAAAAGACTGCTTTCCGCTCCCCAGAATTGACCACTTGGTGGACGCGACCTCAGGGCATGAGTTGCTAAGTTTCTTGGACGCCTATTCGGGCTATAACCAAATCAAGATGGACCCAGCGGACGAAGAAAAGACTGCCTTCATCACGGAGTTCGGTCTGTACTGTTACAAGGTCATGCCCTTCGGGTTGAAAAACGCAGGGGCAACCTTTCAAAGGCTTGTAAATAAATTGTTTGTGCCGTTAATCGGCAGAAAAGTAGAGTGCTATGTAGACGACATGGTCGTCAAAACACAATTCTCACATGAGTTAATACAAGATTTGCATTATGTTTTTGAAATTCTGCGTAAGTTTAATATGAGACTGAACCCAAACAAGTGTGTGTTCGGTGTGACCTCGGGCAAGTTCCTAAGATACATCGTTAACCGGCGCGGCATTGAGGCCAACCCAGATAAGATTAAGGCCATTTTAGATATGAGACCACCTCGGAAGTTGAAGGAGGTTCAAAGGTTGAATGACCGTATAGCCGCTCTAAGCCGCTTCATGTCCAAGTCGGCGGACCGTTGCCTGCCGTTCTTTAAGGCAATTAAGAGCAAAGGGTTCGAATGGACCCAAGACTGCCAGCTCGCATTTGACGAGCTCAAGAAATACCTCGCTAGTGTGTCAATCTTAACCCGGCCCGAGGAGGGCGATGTTTTAGAACTGTACCTCTCGGTGAGCGACGAAGTGGTCAGTTCGGTACTAATAAAGGAAGTAGATCGGGTCCAACGACCCATCTATTATGTTAGTAAAGTATTGCAGAGAGCAGAGACGAGATACCCGAAGATAGAAAAGCTAGCATACGCACTGGTAATTGCAGCTCGGAAGCTCCGCCCGTACTTCCAAGCTCATACTATTATTGTCCTCACCGACAAACCTCTGAGGCAAGTCTTAGTTAAGCAGAGTACGACAAACCTCACCGCCCGTAGTTCTGCACAGCCCAAGTGGCACGAAACTGGAGTACGCACTACGCTTCGAGTTCGTGGCATCTAACAATGAAGCAGAGTATGAGGCGTTGATAGCTAGACTAGCCTTTGCCAGAGAAGTAAAAGCCAAGCACATCGTTATCTACAGCGACTCTCAGCTCGTGGTCAACCAGGTCACTGGCGAGTACGAAGCTCACGAGCCTACCATGGTCGCCTACTTAGCCAAAGTCAGAAAGGCCTTTCTCAACTTCCAGTCACACTTCATCAGACAAATCCCTAGCTCAGAGAATGCTGAGGCCGACGCCTTGTCCAGGCTAGCTAGCACCAACAACATCACCATGAGAACCGTGTACATAGAGGACATGCCTCAGCCTAGCATTCTAGGGGGGGCAGAGGAGGTCGCTCCCATCGTCCAAGCAGAGCCTAGCTGGATTGACCCGCTTGCGAGCTTCTTGCTACACGGGACCCTCCCTGCAGATCGCAATGCAGCCAGAAGGGTGCAGCGCCAGGCAGCCAAATACGTCATGATAGACGAACGGCTATACCAGAGATCCTACACGCTCCCCTACCTGCGTTGCTTGCGACCTACCGAAGCCGAGTTCGTACTCCACGACACTCATGAGGGTCTGTGCGGCGGACACTTGGGGGGCAGGGCCCTCGCACAAAAGGCACTTCGACAAGGGTATTATTGGCCAACAATGAAGGCAGATGCCATTGAACTTGTCAGAAAATGTGACAAATGCTAGAGACATGCCAATATTCACCACCAACCCGCTGCCAACCTCAAGTATCTCCCCAGCCCGTGGCCCTTTGCATAGTGGGGCATCGATCTACTCTGGCCATTCCTGCCAGCAACGGGTGGGAGCAAGTTTTTAGTGGTAGCAGTGGACTACTTCACCAAGTGGGTAGAAGTCGAACCCCTTGTAACGATCACAGCCCGAAATGTCCAAAACTTCTTTTGGAAGAACATCGTATGCCGCTTCGGATTACCTCGGGTATTGATTTTCGACAACGGCAAGCAGTTCGAGGACATCAAATTTCAAGACTGGTGCCAAGACATGGGAATCCAACAGAATTTTACTTCAGTCGCACACCCTCAAGCAAACGGTCAGGCATAAGTCACGAATAGAGTCATCCTCCGCGGATTAAAGACACGGTTGGACCGAGCTAAAGGATTGTGGGCAGATGAACTACCCAGTGTTCTATGAGCATACCGGACCACGGAGAAGACTGCCACGGGAGAAACACCCTTCAATCTCACCTACGACACCGAAGCAGTGATCCCCGCAGAGATCGAAGTACCTACGTTGCGACTAGAAGCATAAAGTGATCAGATAAACGAAGATGAGCTACGTACCAACCTCGATCTACTCGACGAAGTAAGGGACCTCGCGTACATCAAGACCGCATCCTACCAGCAGAGAGTAGCTCGATACTATAACGCCAGGGTCAAGAGGTGGAACCTCCGCGTTGGCGACCTGGTCCTTCGTAAAGTTATGGTGCCTGAGCCCGGTGCTGGCAAGCTCGGGTCCAACTGGAAAGGTTCCTACCGAGTGAAGCGAGTGCTCGGGGAAGGAACGTATGAGCTCGAGACCCTCGAAGGGAAACAAGTACCTCGGGCATGGAATATTGTCAACCTAAGACAATACTATTTGTAAGAATTGAGTAGGCCACGAGCCACTCTCAAAGCCTAAGGGCCAGAATATCGAGCTAATATGACTCCGACACAACAAGACCTAGTCGCCTCTATGGCATGGGCAGACTTCGAGAGCAAGCCACGAGCCACTCCTCCAGCCTAAGGGCTGAAACGCCAAGCCAATAAAGAAACCTCAGCAGCATACAAAGCTAAGTTGCCCCGTCAGCGTGAACTAAGTACTTGCAGCGCCTGAGGTGCAGGCGGCTCGGGCACGAACCTTACAACAAATAGCCCGCCCTGGCATGCAAAGAGTAGGACCCGTTAAGGATAACAGACGGCAACCTACCTCGGGTGCAAACAGGTCGGGCATGCGCCCCACTATGTCCCTCACCCCGGCATACACAAGGCTACCCCTACTAAACAGTTCGAGGCCACGATGGCCGTTAAGGAACACCCACTTCGGAAATTCAACTCGATAGGTTAACAGCTTGGGGTGAGATAACAATTTCGACAAAAATGAATTGTGCAAACTTTTGACAAAAAGAAAAAATCTCTTCATTGCAGAAGATTCATTACACAAATTCCACTAAGAACGTCTTGATTACAAGAAAGAAAAGGGGAGAAGATTAAGTTTACAAATACAGGGAGCAAACTACTTCGGAAGCTCGTTGCCTCTGTTAGGGACCTCCTCAGGAGTAGTAATTGGGCCAGCATCCTCTGCTTCATCTTCAGTGCCCTCATTTTCAGAATTTGGATAATCCTTTGACTGACGCACGATGTCGTCAGTGATCCGTGAAGTGGTGATGGCGCTCGAATCCAGGTCGGGGTGGAGGTGCCTGATTAGCCACCGACTGAGCTTGAAGCCCTTGCGGTAGGCCTCGGTCATCACGTCGTCAAACCTTGAAGATTTGACATAGTCAATGACGGCCTGAGTCTTGGCCTCCTTGAGAGCACCCTCAAAAATCGAGGTCTTCTCTCTTATGTCTTCCTGGAGGTACCCCACTTCGTGCTCCAGCTTCCCCTTTGCCTCCTTGAGGCCTTGCACCTCGAGCTTCAAGGCATCCCGCTCAGCCTTGAGGCTGTTCACCTCGAGTCCTAAGGCCTCCTGACCGACCTTGAGCCCGTTTACCTCGGCCCTCAGCTTGTCTTTGTCTCGAGCCAGCTCCCCCTTCTCTGCCATTAACACCTCGATGAAGCTCTTCTGAGCCAAGGCGTCACTCTCCAGGCGGTGGACCTGACAGCGAGCTGCCCTCAACTCAGTATGGGCTGCGCGGGATGACTTCTCAGCCTCCAAAGCCCACCTCAGGTGCCGGTCTGATTGAAGGGTCAAGGCGCGAATGGCGGAGTTCACCTGCAAAAGGGAAACCGGTCAAGAGGGAAACCAAAAAAAAAGAAAAGAGAAAAGGAAAGAGAAGAAAAGAGAAGAAAAGAGAAGAGGGACTCACCACCATAGTATGAGTGGCAGCTCGGGCACCGAGCTAACCAGGAGTGAGCTCAGCCCACTCGCTGACCTCCCCCGGGTATGCAGCCAGCTTGCTCTTCTTCAAGCTGCACTAGGGGTTCAGGACGGTTTGGCTCCCCTGACCATCCGAGCTGGATGCCGTCATCTCCACATCACGAGTGGAACTCTCAGAGGCCTCAGCGACAGCTTCGGTAGGATGAGCCCCGACAACAGCAGCACTAGCCTCGGCAACACTTTCACCAGCAGGTGCGGTGGGTTTGGCAGCAGGTTCGGTGGGCCTAACGGCAGGCTCCGCTATCACCTCGGGCCCTTAAGGCACAGCCCCTTCTTCCAAATCGATGACAGGCTCTGCTACCACCTCGGGCCCCGAGGCTGAAGTCTGCGGAGGTTGGAGCTCGGCTGAAGCTCGCGGGGACTCAACAGACGCCTTCTTGGCTACGCGTTTCTTCCTCTTCATCTGGCGGAAGAGCTTCTGGTTATCTATTCTCTCCGCCTCCATGAGATCTGTAGCAAAACACGATGTCAGTAACCCGAAGTAAACATATGAACAGAAAGCCGAAGTGAAGGAAAACCTACCCGAGCTCAAGTTGGCCTGGATGAGCTTCTCCTCGGATGTGAAGTCTTTATAATTCAACCCGAGTAGAGCCAGTGACTGGAGCGCCTTCTTGATCTTCCCATCCAGGATGACACCGGGGTCTTGAACGGCCATCCTCCAATCAGTGGGGAAGGGCCACCCCGTGCTGCTTCGAACTACGAAGTAGTCCCGCTTCCAAGCTGGGACTTTACTCGGGAGCTTGTGCATGATTTTGAAACCAGGGCGGGGGAACAGGTAGAAGGACCGCCTGTGCCCGGGGAGAGCGCCCGAAGCACTCTTCTTTATGGCCAAAATTGTGCTAAGAATATCTAAATCTATGGAGAGAGAACGGTCAAAGCAAAGAAAAATGGACCCCACCACATTCCGTATGGAGTTTGGGTGGAGTTGGTCTAGGGTGATGTTAAAGTGTACCAACACCTCAACGATCAAAGGATGAAGAGGAAGTCGGAGCCCGGCTATCAATTGCTCCCTGAAGATCACGATCTCGTCAGGACCGTGCTCTCATGCAAAGTTGCCGGTGGGAAGGCTATATGAGTATTCCTTATGGAGGTGGAACCTCTGTATGAGGTCCAGAAGCCTCTCCGAAGTCATTATAGAAGGGCCGAACTGATCTAGCTCTCGACCTCGGTGGGAGGTGGACGCCAGATGACCCGAAGCCACCCATACTTCGGATGGCTGAGCAACAGAGGAGCCATCCCGAGCCAAGGTACCCACCTCGGGCTCGTCGATAAGGCTGTCTACACTAGATGACATAGTGAACTAAAGGGAAGAAACAAATTGAAAGAGGAAAGGAAGCTCGGGAGGACTCACCAAAGGAACGCAACTGGACTGGGAGAACAGGACGAACTGGAAGACCCGAGCTAAGAGACCTCTGACGCGAGCTCAAACGCTAATGACGAGAGCTTTGTGGCGAAGAAAATGGCCAAGGGTCCCCCTATTTATATCCACAGTTGCGGGTTCCTCGAGGCGAAAATGGTTTAGCGCGTTTCTGACGTCCACGAAGTCCAAATCGCGTGAGATCCGCGTGTAATCCAAACACGACTCGAGTCCTTTTAGATCAAACCGGGCACTAGACCGGTCCAGCTGGACGGAGCGCGCGACAAAGCGGCATGAATACAGATGCCAAATCCACCCGGCGTGTCATGACCTTCCCGCGCTGGGTCATCGCCGCCAGCACAGGGAGTGGGAGGCAATTGATGGAGGGTGATTTGGCCCGACCTCACAGCACGGGTACACGTGGGCGTGACCTTGCTCAAACAATGACTCAATGTGACAGCACAACTGACATGACCACTACTCGGAGGGAAGGTCCCACCGAGTTCAGCTCGGCAACTGGGCGGATAAACTACTCGCCGGAAGTCGCCTTACCTGCACCTCCTCCTCGGAGTTAAGGCACTTCGGGGCGCCCCGAGTTCGGGGCGCCCCGAGTTCAGGGCACCCTGACCTCTCTTGAGGCTCGAGCTCCTCCCAATGGACCTCGGCCACTCCCAGACAGGAATGCACCGATCCATCTCTACACACCCTGAGGCATAGACACCTTGGGTCAGCCAGCTCGGCATAACTTGCTACAGGCAGCTCGTCACTCAGGAGACATCCCGGCGCAAGGTAATTCGCGGAAGGGTAGTTCGGTATACCATAGGAAGGCTTCTTGCTCGACCACCGTACCTGACAAATCTGGGGACTGCAGCCATGTCCCCCGTCAGATAGCGTCGCGCCTGTCACCTTTAGAAGGTGTCTCACACCTAACAAGCACGTACCCTGCAACGACGGCCCCGCACGTGCCACCTCAGCATTGCCTGTAACGGCTGTGGCAGACTGACAGTGGCGGTTTACCTGCCCTGTCAGAAGCCAGAGGGCTCGAAGCAACGGAATTCTGTTATAAGAAGTTGATTCTCAAGGAACAAGGTATCTTCGAACCACCTGCACAATCTGCACTCTTAGCCTTCGTTTTCCCTTTGCTTCTCGCACAGAATACTGACTTAATCATCGGAGTGTTCCCGTCGGGCAAACCCCCCGGGAGTTCTTCTTCTTTCTTCTCGTCTCAGGTACCTCTCAGGAGCCACGCGAGTTTTAGCTAGGAGTGACCGGACCGCGCTACATCAATACTATATTATTTTGTGAGGGTGAAAACTTGTGTTGGATTAGAAACTTGAAACTATTGGTACAAGTGTTTGAACATGTCAAATTTGAAAGTGAACTTTGAGAAAAGTTGTATAGTGGGAGTGAATTTGGAAGAATGGGAGGTTAGGGAATGTCTAGAGATTTTGGGGTGTGTAGTGTTAAGTTGGCCTTTGAGCTACTTAGGGTTACCTTTAGGAGACAATCCTAGATGAGAAGGCTTTTGGAACCCAGTAGTGGAAAGATTTGAGAAGAGACTCACCTCTTGGAAAAGAAACTACCTTTCTCTTGGTGGGATTACACTCATTAAAGCTACCTTAGCCAATTTTCCCATTTACTTTTTGTCGATCTTCAAGATTCCAGCAAAGATGGCTAATAGGTTAAAGGAATTAATGAGAGAATTTTTGTGGGAGCCAGGAGATGAGAAGAGAAACCATAGGGTTGCTCACGAGATGGTGTGCAAAAGGAGCAAGGAAGGTTAGGGCTAGGGAACATTAGGAAAAGGAATGAGGCTCTGTTGGGGAAGTGGTTGTGGAGGTTTTCATTAGAGATGAAGAAGTTATGGGTTAAAATAGTGGCTAGCATTCACGGACTAGAGGACAATGGATGGGATACCAGAATTTAGGCAAGGACTATAAATGCTTCACCCTAGAAAGCCATTCAGAATCTGCTATCAGCTTTCTACCCATTCATCTAGTATGATGTAAATTCTGGAAATTCCATAAACTTTTGGGAATAAATTTGGTTAGGGAATGCCACTTTGAATGACCAATTTCCATCTTTATATGCCCTATATGATCTAAAAAATGAGTCTATCTCTTCTTTCCTTGTCCCTTCTTCCAACTCTAGGTTTGGTTGGAATCTGGTGTTAAGAAGGGCTATAGAGATACTGACCTGAACAACATTTTGTCTCTCCTTGGTCTTCTTGAATGAATTTTCTTGGATCCCATAAAGAAGAAAACCAGAATTTGGACACCTAACCCCTCAGGCCTATTCTTTTCTGCTTCTTTCTTCAAAACCTTAATTGACCCAATCAGTTTGTTGGACCCCCCTTTCCCTGTCAAAGAGATCTAGGGTAAGCCAATTCCTCATAGGGTTAGGAGTTTTTGTGGGGAAATGTTTCTAGAAAGAGTTAACACTAATGATCTTATTCAAAAAATAAAGAGACCTAAGACATGCTTATCCCCACACTAGTGTGTTCTCTGTAAAGTTTATAGGGAAACTAGTTTCCATATGTTGGTCTCTTGCCAATATGCAATAATGATTTGAGAATGGGTAATTTCCCTTTTTGAGTGCAGTTGGCTCCCTCCTAGGAGATTGTAGATGTTATTTTCTTCTTCCTTCTTTAGGTGGTAGTGGAAAAAAGACAAGACATGTGGACATGTCTAAGTGTCACAGATGCCCACTTTTCCATTCCATCAAATGCCTTTGCCATGCCCGCAACATACCATCAAAGTGCCATCAAGTGTGTTTTGGGTGGGGTTACACATGCATTTTGTATCGGAGAGATGCCCATGTCAATATTGTAATTATGCAGTATGATTTTTCAATATTTTGATGTAATCTTTTGTTAGAGCACCAAAAGCTTAAGCTACTCTTTGAGGGGAGGTAGGTAGTTGAGTGGTGCCAATACCGTGCAAAGGTTAAGCACGAGGTTCCATCAACACAAACTTGTGTTCTTGTGCTTGCCATCTTTAATGCAATATAAAGTGCCTTTTGACTAATTCGTGTGCATTTTTTGTTGCCTTTTGTGTGCTATTGCTTGCTTTTGTAGGCTTACTCGACCCAATCGAGTGCCACACAGGGCCTTGTCAACTAGTCCCATGATAGTTGGTATTAGAGCAGGAGCTCATTTCTAGCCATTTAACCCGTGATGCAAGAAACACCATGAAGCACAACAGAAACATCATGGAGGAGATCGAGCATGGACTCTCCCTATCACATGAGACCAATGATGCACCCACCGATGACACAGTCAAGGACAAAGCACCGAAGACACGCACATCAAAGGCAAGCAAGCGTGAGAAATCCACAAATAAGCATTCCGCTGTCGACCTACGGATGCTACATTGTGAAGCCACTGTGGGTGAGATGCGTAATTGAGTAGACAAGCTCCACCAAAATGTCAAAGCCATCGATAGTGAAGTGGTAGAGGTGGAAGGACGCATGAGTGGTGTTGCCAATGAGGTCTGTGACATGCTCAATGAGACGCTAAAGGAAGTTTGTAGCACTACATGCCAACAAGAGGGAAGCTCGTCCCACTCTAACATTCAAGACAAGCTAGACAACTTCCAGACCCAACTCGATGAAATGAAAAGCGAATGGGCAACATGGAGGAAATCCATGTCCTTCCCAATGGCCATTCAAGCCCAATTAAATGAAATGAAAGCGGAGTGGGCAGCCATCAAGTCAGTCGTGTGTTCCTCCTCTGACATCCAAGCTCAACTAAATGAACTCAAGGCCGAGTGTGCAATTCTGAAGAGGGCCATTGCCAATCCAACCAACACCTCCTTTGTGCACACTCCTGCCCACATCAAGATTAGGGAGCTAGCTCCCTATTCAGGCATACTCAATGCATGAGAGTACGATAACTTCCTGTGGAAAATGGAGCAATACCTTGCCACAGCCAATTTGAATGATGAAACAACTTAGGTACATACGACTACTATCTATTTGACTGATGTTGCTATGTTGTGGTGGCTCAAAAGATGTGTTGACATGGAACATGGTACGTGTTCCATTCATACATGGACCAACTTTAAGTTGTAGCTAAAGAGACAGTTTTACCTAGAGAACATGGAGTACCTCGCTCATCGCAAGATGAAAATTTTCAAATATGGAGACTCGCTCTATGAATATGTCAAAGAATTTTCAGCTCTCATATTAGAGGTCACCAACATGTTGGACAGACTTATTGTTCAACTTCATGGGTGGCCTAAAGCCTTGGGCCGAGCTCGAGATCCAACGACGTAATATACAAGACCTTACCTCCGCCATGGCTAAGGCCAAACAACTAAGTGAACTAAGACTATCGGATGATGAAAGAAGCAAACCAGCCAGCCTGTGTGCCACAAATTTGAGTGGGGGAGATAGACAACCAAGTCCCCCGAAGGAGAAGCAGTCATTGCACCACAAGCCAGTCGAGTACCATAAAGGAAAGTAGCCACAAGGAAGTCGAAGCTCCTACAACAACAAATATCAAGGGAGACCAACCTGTCCTCCCACTTGTTACATTTGTGGAGAGGAGCACTTGACAAAGAACTTCTCGAAACATGAGAAGCTAAATGCCCTCATTGCCAAGTTGAGTGATGATGAGTAGAGCGATGGGGAGCAGAGTACACAGGCACCAAGAGTGGGTACCCTCCAACTTTTCAATGCCATGATGAAGAAAGGGGCTACCTCCAAACAGCCCAACTCGGTCAAGAGATGACTAGTTGGCGAGAAGCCAACCAGGGCCCTAGTTGACACAGGGGCCACTCATAATTTTATATCCATTGTAGAGGCCAAGAGACTTAATTTGGCAATTTCAAAAGTGCTAGGCTGGCTCAAATTTGTTAACACAAGTGCAAAACCCATTGAAGGCATGGCTTGTCAAGTAAGACTCTGAGTCGACACCTGGGACAAGGAGATTGACCTCTCCATAGTACACATGGATGACTTCAAAGTTGTCCTAGGCATGGACTTCTTGACACAAGAGAAAGCTACACCAGCACCTCACCTTCCATGGTCACCATGAATGCATTAGCCGACACAAAGAAGAAGCAAGTCTCAGCCCTACAACTTCATCTTCCATCCCCACATCAAAGGACACCAAAGAGCTCTGTAGTAGCAACCATAGTCATTGCAATCGGAAGTGATTGTGACATCTCCAGCAAGAAGACAGCGTCATCACCGCCATAGCCGCAGCAGAAGTCGTTCGCGCCCTCCACTAACAGGCCAAAGAGGTGACCCAAGGCGAAATCCAGCACCAGCCTTACCTATCACCATGGGAAGAGAGTGTTACCCACATACCCTAAGAATCATTCCAACATTCAGCCTCCATCTATCCTACATAGTAGTATGAAGAGAGAACCTTGGGGAACACCCCTCAATATCCAACATCCTTTTAAACTAAACTCATCTTTTGCACCAATCCCTACCTTAGCTAATAGCACAAGCCATACTAAGCCACACTTGACTTACCTTCAAGCCGCTAGCCAAAGACTTAACTTAGGACCTAGCCATAAGTTTCCCCATCACTCTGAGCACCTTCAAACCTATTACCAAAGCACTTGCCTAGGCCTTAGAAGGGAAGATGTTCACGGATCAGTTGAAGAACCCTCCTTCAACAATAATAGACTCAAGCAACAAGCCAAAGCTAGTCTTCGAGGATGAAGACTGAATTGAGTGGGGGAGACTATCACAAGTGACTACTTTTTCATGCCACCAAGTGCCTTTGCCCTGCCCGCAACATGCCATCAAAGCGCCATCAAGTGTGTCTTGGGTGGGGTTACACATGTATTTTGTATGGAGAAATGCCCTTGGCAATATTGTAATTATACAGTATGATTTTTTAATATTTTGATGTAATCTTTTGTCAGAGCACCAAAAGCTTAAGCTAATCTTTGAGGGGAGGTAGGTAGTTGTGTGGTGCCAATATCATGTAAAGGTTAAGCTTGAAGTCCCCTCAACACAAACTTGTGTGCTTGTGCTTGCCATTTTTAATGCAATATAAAGTGCTTTTTGACTAATTTGTGTGCATTCTTTGTTGCATTTTGTGTGATATTTCTTGCTTTCGTGGGCTTACTTGACCCAATCAAGTGTCGCATGGGGCCTCGTCGACTAACCCCATGACATAAAGGTTGCAGTTTGTTAGTCTTTGCGGAAGGAAAAGAATTCAAGGATTTTTTTTTCTAGAAAAAAGAGGAGGGCTGAAGAATTGATAGACTTGATACATGTCAAGGTAGTACAGTGAATGAAATCCTCATAGTTGTTTAGAGATTTCACTGTGGATGACTTGCTTAGAAAGTGGGGTGAGATTACTAAGTGTCACCAGATCAAAACAAACCTAAGAATTTCATGGAGTCCTCCACCATCGAGTTTCATAAAACTTAACTTTGATGGGAGTAGCAAAGGGAATTTGGGACCTTCAGGTATTGGGGGTGTGTTTAGGGATGAGAATGGGTCTATCTTAACTCTGTTATCAGGCCCAATAGAGACGAGGGTCTCTATCAGAGCTGAGATCTATGCAATTGTGGAAGGTGCCCAAAAAGCGAAGGAGATGAATATCAAAAAACTTGTAATTGAAGGGGATTTTGAGATGGTAGTAGGGTGGCTGAAAGAAGATAAGGCTGGTTTATGGCGGTATAGAAATGAAAAGAAAAGGTTTAAGTGGTTGGTCAAGGATATGGAAGTGAAATTCAGTTGGGTGAAGAGATCTGCTAACCCATTTGCTGATGAGTTAGCAGAGATTGGAGTGGATAGGGAAGCTTTAGTTTGGGCTCAATTGTAATTTTAGACTTTGTTTGGGGCTTTAGCCTCACTAGGGGAAGTTAAGAATTTTTACCTCCCTGCTTGTACTATATTCATAGTCTAATTAATGAAATTGTTGTTATTGATAAAAAAAATAAAAAAAAAAACATATCTAACAAGGTCAAACCAAAATTCTTAGCCAATTTGCATTCCCATACATTCACACCAATGCAAATGAAATTTGCACTAACCAAACACTGCCCAAGGTACTGAGTTTGAGATGGTCACTTGAGATGGCACAAAATCAAACCCACACAACCACAAGCTCTCAATGATAAGGTCAGTGGACCTCACGTGCATCCCTCTGTCCACACCCGTCACTTGAAATTACTTAACTTGGCTTCAATTAACACCTGTCAATCTCAACCATAGAAGTGTCACAATAACTTCAAATGGTGTAAGTTGCTTCTCTTTACAAGATTAAGGCCATGTTTGGGAAAGCTTAAAATTAAGTGTTTATTCAAAATAAATGCTTATTTGGGCCATTAAGCACTTATTGATGTTTGGGAAATAAGTCCAGAATAAGTACTTATTTTAAAAATAATGGCTTACTATTTAAGCCCAAATTTCTAGCTTTTTTAAGTGCTTATATAAGAAGCACTTGATTCAATTTTTTTCTTTCAAAATTATCCCTAGTTGAATTTTATAAAAGTTCTTTTATAAAAGTACTTTCACAAAAGTGCTTTTATAAAAATACTTTCATAAAAGTGCTTTTATAAAAGTACTTTAATAAAAGTGCTTTCGTAAAATTACTTTTATAAAAGTGTTTTCACAATGATTATATAAAAGTACTTTCACAAAAATACTTTTATGAAAATGCTTTTATAAAATTTGAAAGAAAATAAAAGACAAAATAGTCAAATCCTTATTTAAGTGCTTATTAAAGAAAAAATGCTATCAAACACCCAATATGAAATAAGTGCACATGAAAAAGTTGGGTGTCAAATGTATTCGAATAAACACTTGTTTTTAAACACTTATTCAATAAGCACTTATTTTTAACATAAGCACTCCCAAACATAGCCTAAAATCTCCTGTTTTTATACATCTTTAAAGGATTATAATCCTCCTTTTAGAGCCAAACAAGACTAAGTCGTTCAATCATTCTACTGACTACATCTCAGAGGTGACAATGTCAACCAGGAAGCTAGAATTATTGTACCACATACAAAGCCTAGAACAAGAAATGGCAAATTTAGATTACTTGTGAGTTATGAACTACAGCATTTGCACTCCTGGGGATATGAGATACCTAGTAGAATTCCAAGCGAGCTAACAATGTCCTGCAATCAGCAATGGCACTGCTACTGCACCATGGTGCATCCAAAGAAATCACCAATAGAAGATTAATAGCTTCAACTTTGGTTTAGCAAACACATTAGGGGTTGAAATTCATATGATTTACCGGTGGATGCGTCATTTGACTACGCAAAGCCAAAATTTTCCATGAAAGCACGCATATTGATGAATTGCAATAAAAGTAGGAATTAGAGTTATTTCAATTTACAACTGTAGAAAATTGTGCCATTTCTCATATGTGGTGGTTTCTTGCAAACAAAATGAAAAAAATAAATAAATAAAATAAAAAGAAATAAAACCCTCTCCAAATGAGAAAAGATTGGTATTTTTTTTCTTGATTGATATAAAAAAGATTGGTAGTTGCATACTTCCAGCAGTAGAATTCCAGTGAAATGAACCATCAATTGTTAAAAGGATTTAGTGGCTACTTAAGCATTCAGTGTTCCCGTGTTTCCATTTGGATTCTCCGGTTCTAAAAGGAATATGTACTATCGGAAAAAGAAACCAATGATGGAATGCCAATATCCTGCCAACTGTAGAAACAAAAAGAATTATCAGTTGCCAAAACGAACGTGGAACTCAGAGCCACCCTTCTCTGTGCACAACACTTACCTGTGTTAGAATACTATTTCCGGTCTGACCTTCAATGACCAACCCTGCTGTAAGACCGATCATTGCCCATGCTCCATTAAGTGCTTCAATTTGACGTCGCCTCTGTTATTCAATCATTTTGTCAGGCCAGATTCATCAAATCAAAATACAGAAAGAGAATAGTGGAAGAAAACATGGCCTAGATATGCTGATAATCTGTTGGGAACGGCTGTGGCAGAAAGTAAACTGAGGTTATATAGGGACACGTGAAACAGATGGACAACATATGCATGCACCAAACAATGACCATCTAATATATCCAAACAACCAAAAAGTGTTTTTTTTTCATGATAATGATTTGTCCATGTTATTTGGACTCACAGTGCTTGCAAATAGTGGTATAATTAGAAAAAAAGGTGTTCTGTTCCACACCAACAACCACATTAGGAGACCAAACCTTAAGTTGTAGTTGTTTTACCAAAAAAAAAACCGTAAGTTGTAGTTAAAAATTTTCAGTTGCTAGATTAGACACCAAAACTTGAGGACTAGTTTCTCAGTCTTTAATAACATACTCATATTCAGTTCCTCACCTTCATCATCATCATCATCCAAGCCTTATCCCAACTATAGGGGGCCTGCTACATGAATCCTGTTTCACCATTCATTCTGTTTAATGCTATAGCCATTGTTAAATTAGTATCACTTAAATCATTCTATTTAATGCTATAGCCATTGTTAAATTAGTATAACTTAAATCATTTCTTACTACTTCAACCCATGTCCCTTTTGGTCTTCTACATATGTGAGACCAAACCATCTTAGTCTACTTTCTCTCATCTTATCACCTACCGGATATTCAGTTCCTCACCTTGTACTTGAAAACTTTTTACTTGCTAGATTAGACACCAAAACTTCAGGACTGGTTTCTCGGTCTTCAATAACATACTCAGATTCAGTTTCTCACCTTGTAGTTTTTTCTCCATACCATACTTTTGATAAATAGGTATCTTCTATTAGAAGGGACCTTTTACACACAAAACAGTGTTAAAAGTGGGAATTCTGCAAGCCAAAGGCAAGCAGGTTCTCCCTAACCTTATTCAGGCATTATGTGAAAGCAGGGGTACAACTTGGGCAGGTAGGCAGTCAACCCAGGCCCAACCCTAAGACTTAGACCTCAGGCTCAGACCTAGCCCAACCAATTGTCAACCCCAAGTTAACTGCCCCAAGCTTGACTTAACACAACTCAGGCCAGGTTCGGGCTTGGTCAGGCCAAGGCAAGTTGGTAAGGTTTAAAAATTTTTCTAGATTTGTTTCGCACATTCACCTTTTATTGAGCTTTATAGCCCAAATTAGAAGTAGAATTGATTATAAATATGCACAAATGCCATTAATAAATGGATACATACATTTTTGTGCCAACCCATGTAGTTGAGAGAGAGAGAAAGATGTATTTATATAAAAACATGCAATAAGATATGTGCATCTATACATATTTGTGCATAGGTATGAGTTTGGATTAATCATATGTAGACTGTAAATTGAATAGAACAGAATGGCAAAACAAGACTTGGATGATGACGATATACATATTGTAAATAACTAATACTCTATACTGTAAATGATAGTCCTCAACCTAAGACCAACCTGAATTTAGGATAAGTTCAAGTTTTCTGGGCTGAGCCAAGTCCAAAGATCAAAACTCAAGCCAAATTTGTGCACAAGATCAATTTGATTAGACCAGGCTCAGGTTGGGGCCGTTGGGCCCACCCAAGTTGTAGTCCTATCTGCAAGGTGGTCAAAACCTGGTGGTGGTTCAAGGTGGGGTGGGCCGGAGGGGTGGGGGAGGTGGGATTTCATCTTGCATGTTCTCAGTTGAACTTCAATTAGGAAAGCATCGAGGAACCTAAATGAATAATTAAAAAAACTCGTCTATTTGCTAGAGCCGTATTTTGTTGAACTGAGAATAGTGAATTTCACAGGGATCATCCACTGATGTAAACACAAATCGCCAGATCACCTAAAATCTTATGTTTCTCTATTTTTCTTTTTCTTTCTTTATATACGACTTGCTTTTTGACTACATAGAGAAGCATCTTCTCTGGAGGATAAGAGAAAATAGGTTCACTCACCTTGAACTTCTCTTTGGCTTTGATTTCCTGCATTTGTTTGGCAGCTAAGCGCTTTGCCTCCAAAGGATCAACCATGATTATCTCATTGCTTGAATTTCCTTTTCCTCGAGATGCCTACAAATAAACAACATTGATAGAAACTAAAGAAAGAGAACAACATCTTCCATCTAAACTATGTCATTGTCTAAAAAATTGAGAAGAGAAAAAAATAGGAAAATGGACAGGTTCACCAAGTCCTCAGTTTTCATACCAAGGATTATAAAATCAAACATTCACATCAACTCCTAGCAAAACCAAGGATATGTTCAATTGACCACATGATCTTAAACCCTGTCTTATGTTTATGAGGACGCAAATATCTGACTTCAATGCATAAATCCATAACCAACCATCTTGTATCAACATTCAATTCATTCTCTTCAAGAAGATCAAAAAATGAATCAAAAATACCAAGTCTACTCAAGTTAACTATCTTATTGATTTTTGATTGAAGCATCAAAAGGCAAGTGGTGGCATATAACCTGAGAAACATATATTCAAAAGCCCAATGTAATATCTAACTTTCCAATATACAAACATGTGCATAATGGTAATATGTACAGATACAAATAAAAAACAAGTTATCCTTCACAAGGTGAAGAATGATTAAGAAGGGAAGTGATGGGGGAAAAACTCACTTTCCTTCTGAAGCATTATTCAATTTTGTCCAAAATTAAGCTTGACCAAGAATTTACAAACAAGGGTAAAACAACCAATCTTTCTGAATAACAATGAGTGTGCAGCCTACAATCTAATGGCTCCCGTTTATTAATTATTTGACGCCATAAAGTCCATATCCAGGAGAGTAACACTACATATATATAACAATGGATGAAAGGAATGTACTATAGAATGAAAAATAGAAAACTCTAGAGCCTTTAGGTATTAACAAAATAGCCAACATAGTATGAATCTGCCATTACTGATATTACTTTGTTTTGAGTGCTTTATTACTCAGGATTTTTTTTTTCTTTTTTTGCTACCATATGGGATGCCAAGTAGCAGATGAATCACCAGTTTTTGTACTGTAAACCAAGAGATTGAAAAGGTGATAAACTGGAAACTAGACAATCGAATTCCTAGTAACCAGTCATATTCGAAATAAAAGAAAATAGCATAATATAAATAGAGGCCTTGAACTGGTTCATACATTAGAGTTGGCCAAGATCCGAAATGCTTGGCATCTGCTCCTATGGGTAATCAGCTTCACATCTCCATTCCTTCTCAATCCCCAGCCGAAGAAAAATAGTTCTGTAAGACAAATTTGAAATTAAAAGGATGATGCCAGAATAAAACCAGGAGAACGATTGCTTCTATGAAAAACATAAAATGTCTCATTTAAAGCTACACTTTCCAATGGCTCATTAAAACATTCATCTAGATACCGTAACCTATTTTCACATCTGAAGACAGGACGCAGCCAAAAACATATCAATCTAACCATCATGGCACCAAAGGTAGCCAATTTTTTTCCTGCTATTTCATGTGTCCCAGTTCTAATTCCTGAAGACAATTAAAACTACCCAAATGGCACTGTTTTTGAACTGTGACCTATCCAATAGGTGACCTACCGGTCGAAGAGTCTAAATCAGAAAATAGACAAAGTAAGGAATCATGACGAAATTTACATGTTCTAGCTACCCCGATACTGGTTTATATACAGCTTAACTAAACTACATATCAATCGTTCCTCTGAAAATCTCAATCAAATCTTATGGTACTTACATTTTGCAATTAGTTTCTTAAGATTACTTCCACCAATTGAAACTTGAAACCTTGGATGAAGGAATAAATCTTGCTTATTATTGGATGTTCATAGTTCTCATATAAAATGCAAATTCTGTGTAGGTTTAATTCCAGAAAACAAACATACCTACCAAAGAAAAACCCCATAAAACATGTTAATCTTGGTAGATTCTTTAAGAAGTATAACAGATCATCCAATACAGAGAACAGCTTTAACACAAACTATAATATTGTTCGAAGTCAACAACTTTCTGCTCACTAAAATTTGCTTTCCTTTCAAGCTTTTCGACGATTTTCGGTCACCAGTAGTGATAACCAAAAGAGGGTCGGTTCTAATTTGAGCAAGAACTTCGACAAGTACTCAAAAGCCAGTTTCCAGAAAGTCAGAAAAACAAAAACGAAAAAAATAAAGAACTAAGGTATGTTTTTTTTCGGATTGCACTTACTTGAGGAATTTTGATGAGAAAGACCTTGAAGTTGAACAGGAGGAGGAGCGAGCAAGAGAGGTGGAGATAAGACCGCCATAAATGGTGAAAGTCGTGGAACCCATCCTCCGAACCAACTTTTACAATCATATATTCTGCTCTTTACCCACGAAAGCGTGAGTATTTAGGGCCGTGTGTATTTAGAAAGATGTTCTCAATGCGCGGCTGGATGACTGTGTTTGGAGAGTGTCGGAGTGTGCCTAGATACTATCGCAAAAAAAAATGGGTAAAATACAAAAATCAACCCTCAATTTTCTGACAATCATAAAAATCTCCCCTATATTTTTATTTTAACAAAATTCTTCCTTGAATTTTTAAAAAATTCAACAAACATCTCCCTTCCGTCACTGATCCAAACGGAAAACGTTAAACCCATGCATCAAATGTTTTTAAATACCCATTTTACCCTTTTTAAATTAGTTTATATATTTCTTGTCTTTTGGCACAACTAGTGCTGGCCTCACTCAGCTTTTCTTGCTCCCCATCACCACCTTCGATTCCGACCACTCTAGGGCCCTTTATCTGGTCCAGGGACAGCTTGGCCAAGGAGATTGTAAGGGCGCCATCCTCCAGCTTGGCCTTCACCGACTCTAAACATTTTTTGTTAGCTGGAACTACCTCCAGAACTTGTGAAGATGTACAGTTATAAGAGTTTTCTGTCACGAATTGTCGGAAGTGCCTCTAGAACTTGCGAATATGTGCAATTTGATAGGTCCCAGTCAAAGCTAGAGTTGATAGAGTATTTTGCTTAGGGTGAGAATAAGACCACAAGATTTTATTAACTTCCAACTGCCCTTCCAAGCTGGTTGGGCGGTGTTTAAATACAAGAAACCTCAACTGACTTCCACTAAAATAGCCACTGACCAAGGGATTAGCTTCTCTAACTAGTTGGTCGATCCCTAAGCCATAGCAACATAACAAATTAACCACTAACAACCTGACCTATTCTTATGCAATAACCACTTAACCAATTGATCGCTTCCTATGGCTAACAGTTTGGCCTTATTGACTAACTCCTAGTAACTGACTAACAAGAAAATAGAACAGAAAATGGAGAGAATCTGTTGTGCTTCTCCTGCTGCCACGTCATGCCTTGGATGGACCATGCATGATACATTAGTCGATGTATTTTGGGTTCTTCACGGGTGTTCTCTGCGATCTTCATGGCTTATCAATAACCCCTCCTTTGGCTAGAACCTTGTCCTCAAGGTTCATGAATTTGTCTTTTATTTCTTGCGTGTTCTCCCATGTAGCATCCTCCATTGGAAGTTGTCTCCATTTGATCAAGCTTTCTTCAATAATTCGATACCCCTTTTTGATCCAACAGGTGTCCAGTATTACCTCCGGTTCAATAGTCAAATCACCATCTTCAGTTAGTGGAGGTACTTCGTTACTAGCAGCAATTGTCTCCCCATTTTTTCTTGAGAAGGGACACATGGAATACCGAGTGAATGCGAGAACCTTGTGAATTCTGGTACAATACTATCTCCCGACGAAGAAATAATACCTGATACGAAGAAATAATATCTCCCAACGAAGGTGTTCACGCCCAAGGAAGGATCCAAAGACTGCTCCCACTAAAGATGGCGCAGTGCAAGATGGAGCAGAATCAACAGTGTTCTTCTCAAGAACCTAATCCTTCGCAAGAATTAGCAGGACAGCACGTGAGCACAGCTTCCTATCAGTCCCTTCACAAGGAACTGATATCAAGATCCAATCTTGATTTCTCCCACTGAACTGAAGATCGAACTAGCAGGTGAGGCAGCGGCAGGAAAGAGGCAACAAGAGAGAATTTTTGCAGATGTGCTGAATTCTCTCTTCTATGATTTCAGCTCTGAAGACAGATGATGATCTTGTGTGTATAAAGGCTGCCGCCCCCTCCTCCTTTTATAACCTTAAAGGGATCAGCTCCTAATCCCATTAGGAGTTGCTGATCCAAATCATATTTGGATCAGAATTCCCTTTAAGTGATAAGGGTAAACCCTTATCTTATCTGTAGATTAGATCAACCTTTTCCCAATCTAATTAGGAGGTTCTCAGATCTGAATCACATTTAGATCTGGACTCTCTGAGTGGATAGGGTTAAGACCTTATCCTATCTGCTAATCCAATCCTAGAATTCGCCCCTTATTTAACTGATCAAATCAACCCAGTTCGAAATGGGCTTTAGGCCCATTAAGGTTATGTGCTCACTTAGCCTTCCAAACTGCTGCCCAGTTGGGCTTCCTTGTATGGCATGGGACCCAAACATTGATCTACACATCAGCCACATGGGTTTAACCTAGCATTTCTTACAAGACCTGGCCGAATACACTGTTTTGGACAATGCACCCCCTGAAACCCATCACATGGGCTCTATGGGCCCAACACTTACCCTAAGTGGTCCCTGGGCCAAGCCAACTTGTAACACTTAGGGACTGTGGGCAGATGCAAGATTAGCCCATCAGGTATTACCCTCAATGGCCTTACACTTAACCTCTCAGCCTATAATGATCAAACACTGCCCGACAAGAGAGGACCACTCCCTCAACTGCAAGGAACAGTGCTGCACTCTCTGCTCACATGGATCCCGAGAATTAAAACATTTTGCAAACGTTTGGAAACCATAATATATATACTTTTATATCTCATATAAAATATATTTTGCAAAACAAATCTCAACGATTGAAATCGGCTGCCAGCAGTCTTGGTTTCCATCAGAGAGAGTGCATCCCCGATCATTACCTTTGCCCGACAAAGGGGTTGATCCTGTCACTATGATCACCCACTCAGATGACTTCTCAGATTGTCCCAACATACCCAGGTTTTGACCCCCACTAAAGATCTCACTAGTTGGCATATTAAAGACAACCCAATCCGACACCTAGTGCAGTATCATAATTGAGTCTAGGGGTCAGGTGTAACTTTCCAGTTTTGCCCATCAATCTCCAAGGTCCAGAGCAATACTGGAAATCTGGTCCAGTTCAAAGATTCAATTAATCCTACACTGCATGTGCCTTGGATCTCACCCTAGTGGCTGAGACAGGCCACCCCAACAATTGGCAGCACACCAGTGTCAGCCTTGCCAAGATAAATCTCCCCAAACTTATCCAACAGTTGTGAACATTCTAAACTAACACGAGTCTCATAAGTGTCCAATTTAAGGGTATTACACAGAAACACACCACAGGAATATGAATCAAATATGTACTTTATTCATTTACAATAAATTCATAATGTACATCATTCTGATTGGAGTTAAGGGCATACAACTGTCTAACAGAGGGGGCACCACTACTCAGTTTTTGTAGCAAACCAACCCGTTGCGGCAACTGTAAGGAATGCTTGGGTTTTCGGTTGCTTGTGAAAGGGAGGGAGAGATCCATCATATGGACGCCAAGAAAGCAGCGGAATAGGGTGGGCGAATTTCAAAAATTTCTCTCCTCCCTTTCAACTGGGAATCATATTCCATGATTTTAGAATACAATATTCAAGGATCTAATCGAACCAAAACCGAACTAGATCTGAACCAAAAGGAAAGGGAAGGGTTATACCTAATATGGAGAGTCGGTATCTCCCAACGTCGGTGTTCACGCCCAAAGAATACTCCCAAGATCTACTCCCACTGAAAATGACACAGTGATGCTGGAGCAGAACCAACAGTGTTCGTCCTACGAACCAAACTCTTCCCAAGAATTTAGTGTGAGTTGTTTTCTAAGATGAGCTGTTTTCTAAGAAAATGGTGCCAAACAAATGGTGCAACAGACCCTCATCCATACAGTACCGTTTTCTCAAAAAATGGATTTAAAGAAAGAGAATCGATGCCAAACTCTCAAGTTCGCATCTACGCCCCATTTAGTGTGCCCCAAAAACGCCCCACATCGCATTTGAGCATGAATTTGGGAACACCTCCAATATTTGTCATTGGGAGATGTTCCCAATACATGGTTAGGATGTCCTATAGGACGTTTTTGAGACACTCTGTGTGGGGCAGATGTGAATTTCAAACCCCACCCCCCCCCAAAGTTATAACTTGTTATAGAGAAGACATGCATTACACATGACAAAAAACCATCATGGGCAATTTTTTTTTATTCGGAATAATAATAATAAAAAAAAACTCTAGATCTATGGAGTTTAGAACTGATCCCAACATTCACTGTAGCCGTACATTTAAAACATTTCACCATAAAAAACAAGGGAAATGTTTACAATATAGAGACCAAATCTGCTCCTCGCAAAGGGCGCCTCACACATGCATCTTATCATGTATGAGGAACATCTCCCATACTTTTAAGTTATTATTCACAAAAGATATTCCCAATGCATGGTGGATGTGCATGTGAGGCACCCAAGTGTGAGAAGCAGATCCCATCTGAAAAATATAGGGCTCCCATGGCTGTTGGGACCATATCCAAACTAGAGTCAGATGACTCATATCCATGTCCCTTCACATTTTCCACTGTCTCAAGGCTCAATTTAGTAAAAATATAGATACAAATATGTAAAGTGTAAAATCTTATATTTTATATTATTTAATATTATTAAACTTTATATTTGTACCGTACATATTTAGATTTATACTTTTTCCTAACTGAGTCAAAATAATACAAAATAGAAGGTTTTTCACTTTACATATTTGTATTGTATTTATACTCCTTCCAAAGCCAAAATGTAACGTGACAATTCCCAGTTTCCGAAGCAGTTGAAGCTGGGCTTAATTAGCTCGGCTCATTGACATCTACCTATATAAAGACAAGCATTACAATCCATTAATTAAATCCAACATTGAAATTCTTACAAAGAAATGGGTATTACTGAGTATTGCAATCTGAAAAAGAATTTTTCACCTATTTTGGATTTCATGGGAAATCCAACTCAAAACCATAAGAAATCTACATAAAATTGTAAAACAATATTAATGGCAATACACAGTAAGGCGATGTTTGGTTTGAAGGAAAAGGTAAGAACCTTTGCAAATCTTGTATTAGTTTCCTTACTTTTCCCTTCCTTTCCCTACGTTTTCCTTCAAACCAAACATAGCCTAAGAGAAAAGGACAGGAGACACTGAGGAGTTCACACAATTCACAGCCTTGTCAAGGAAAGCCTTCAGACTTCCGTGTTGGGAATCTTAATGTATCCCTTTCCTTGCTCCACATCAATCTCTTCAGCTAGGCTTACATTGCACTGGTAATAAAACACAGTAAACACTGTAAGGCCAAAGATCTTGACCAGAAAACTTATACCATTCAGCAGAATTGCAATGCTTAATCGAATAGCTTCTGTGAAAGCCATTCTGCCCATTATGAATCCCTGAAATCCAGAGATAGGGATAAGAACAAGAGAGCAAAGAACGATGAGAAGAACTCCTTGAAGCCTTCTTCCCTTGATAAGCCCTTCAGCTCTCCCAATTGCCTTCATCCCGTAACAACCATCTTCCAGAACCGACAGAACAAGGCTCACAGTCGTAACCAGGGACACATAGATTGTGATACAAAGAAACACAAGAGATACCATGGAACCAAAAACAGCCGACGCAATCCAACCACTAGAACCACCAATGGCAACCATTGCCAACAAACCGTAGGAAGGCAAGGCAAGAAGAGTGCAACCCAGATTAATGAGGGAAGCATAGAACAAAGTGATTGCTGGACTTTTCCATGTTGCTCTGATCCTTGATATCAACTCCTTGAGAGTCAAGTCCCTGCCGCTGTAGGTCACAGCTGAGGCATAAATAGTTGCAACCGTGGAGAAAAAAAAGAGCAGCCACAAAGCAGCTATTAAGATCCCTTCTGTGACCATGAAATTTCCAATATCACTTCTGATTTTGCCCATTAGATTGACATATTCGGGACTTCCTGGTATTCTTTGTGGAAAGTATAAATCTTAAAAACAGATCAGCAACCAATGTTTTGGTAAGAAACTGGTTGCCTAAGAAGAGAAGAGAGTAAGGAAGAATGGTGAGGACAAAGATGGAAGCCATGAGCTTCCTACTCTTGAAAAGGATTTTCAGTGCATCTATTAGGATTCCTGTAACACCCAACTGGTTGGAAGATTTCATGGTGATCTCTGTGGACAATCCCCCAACTTTTGATGCCATGCTCTCTTGCAATGTTTTGGTGCCTTAAAGGAAGGCAATATGTTCATTTATAGGCATAGACCCAATTGACTTTACGCGTTCTTACTCAATTTCTTGGCCATAAGTTGATTAATTGGGATGTTTGAACTTTGAACTTTCAACCAGGTAAGATGGGAAAGAGGCTATCCCAATTCTGATGATGGCAAGCTTTCTTCTGAATACGTTCATCTGACCAGAGTGATTTTGGGTCTGGACCACCCTAGGATCCAGATTTGTCATCAAATGGCTAGATCATGAGTTTGATTTTGAGCATTCCTGCGTGTTGATTGCAACGAGGATGGTAGAAAGAAAAGTTTAATTTGTTTTATTTGTTCTCTCGTCAATGTCTCCCAGAAATTTCTAGGGAGGACGTAATTAGAAAGGGTAGCACCACCTAAATGAGAAAATGAAACTTGAGGACAGTGACCATGCATGGTCTTCAGCTCATTTTTTGACAATTAATTTGGTCTTTAGCTCTTAGATTCAAAGGAAAGACTCGATCCAATCTTGACTTTCGTTGAATGAAGCTTATCAAATGAGAGAAAAATAAAAAATCTACCTCATTAATGTCCATACACCACTTTAAGTTGTATTGGAATAAATCTGAATTTGTGAAGAATGCAATTGTTGAATGGTTCCTCTCATTGAGTTCTTTCTTTTAATTTTTCAATTCTGTTGATGCACCCAGGGGAGAGGGAACTGTCAATCTGTCATCGTCATAATCATCATCTTCTCCAAGCCTTATCTCTTACTATATGGGGTCAGTTAACCCTGTTTCACCATTTGGTCTATTGTCCATCTATCTATCTATCTATCTATACTATATTATAAAGTGATTAAGTCCCACATCAGCATCCCTCTCCTTCTCCCATTCCTCCTCTCTTTTCTCCTTAAACCTCTCTCCTATCCCCCTTATCCCTTCCTAGCCCTTCTATGTAGCCAATCGGCATCCCTTTCTTCTACACTAGAGTGTCATTCCAAATCTCTTTCTCATGTTCTCAATTACTTAGCCAATCCCCTCCTAAAATTTCTACTAAACTATTCATCCCACCTAAAATCTCTCTCTTGTTACCAATCGGCTCAACCCTCACCTCAAATTTCTCTTAAACGATCTCTCCCATCTAAAATTCCTCCTAAAACACCTCTTAATCTATATTATAAACCACCAACAAACAAAAATGTGGATAAATTAATTAATTAAATTAACTTGGATGGTTAAATTAATTTGTGAAATATTTTTTATATTTTCAATAATTACTGATATTATTGAATATTATTTAGTAAATATAAACACCTAAACTATAATTTTTCGTAATTTTGATAAATTGAAAATTTTAATTACTAAGAATTACTTGCTGAAAATTACTGATTTTGGTAATTTAATTTCATATTTTTTTGAAAATTAATTATTGAAATAAATAATTACTAAATAATTAATAATTAAGTAAAATATTAATAAATACAAATTTAATAATTAAAAATTATCAATAATTTTTAGCAATAATTAGTTACTGATATTTTCAGTAATTTTGGTCAATTTATTAATATTTAATGATATTATCAAACAATAATTAAAAATTTTCAGTAATTTTTTAATGGAAAACTAATTTTACTAAATAGAAATTTATTTTTTATATTTTCAGTAATTTTGATACTTACTATAATTTTTGTGAAATAATTGGTGATTTTTATAATTTAGTGAAACTTAAATCATAAAACTTCCAACTTTTCAAATAAATAATTGGAAAATTTTTATAATTTCTATAAGCATCGATACTACATTTATAATTACCATAATTAATGGAACTATATTTATGGGTTGGGGGGTTTTATATGTTTAGGGGATGACCCCCAGGGTAGGAATGGCAATGGGCGAGTCCGGGGCGGGGATCATACTCCCCATTCCGACCTCGAGTTTTAAATTAATCCCTACCAAAAATTTTAGCCTGCATCAACGGTCTTCGACAAAGAGGGCTTCCCCATTGGGGACTTGAATCCCTAGATTTTTTAATTAGAAGTTTGTTTTTAGAAAGGTACTTATTTAAAATAAAGGAAAAATTAAAATGTAAATAATATTTTAAATATATTTTGATATATATATATATATTTAATATAAATAATATTATATATTTAATACTAGCGGGAACCTGTGCGATGCATGGGATTTATTAAGAGAAAGCTAAATGATAGAAATGGTCATATATTAAAATACCCCTTATAGTTTCATGGATTTACTAAAATCAACCCTATAATTAGCATTTTACTAAAACACCACTTATAATGTGCAATGGATTTAATCAATCTTCCATTAGATGACAGTGGAAAATGACAGGATGACCCTAATGTTCATTTAAATAAATTTAATCAAAATAAAATAAAAATACAAATACCATTGTTGCCCTTAATAAGACACAGGAAACCACTCTATTGGTTATACTTGGTCAATTTTGTTTTTTTACAAAAAAAAAAAAAGCATTAAGGGTATTTTTGGAATAAAAAATCATGGGCTTAAGGGCAAAACAAACACCCCTTAATGAAAGGTTGATTAAGTAAATAAGTTGTAAAATATATGGGATGTTTTAGTAAAATGAAAACTATAAGGTAGGTTTAAGTAAATATGCAAAACTATAAGGTGTATAGGAATGGCAACAAGGCAGGGATCATATTTTAAATATGTTTTGATATATATATATATATAATAGTATAGTATATTTAGTATAAATTACATTTAATATATATAATCGGTGTCGAGCGGGACAAGGACCTCAATCTCCACCCCTAGCCCCGACCCCGACCTCGACCGAGGATTCCTATTATTCCCCATCACCGCCCCCGCATCGCCAAAACAATCCCCATCCCTAGCCCCATCAGGTCGGGGAAGTTGGGTCCCCATTGGGGATGGGGAAAATTGCCCTCCCTAAAAGTGTGTTATAATAAATGACCATAATAGAAACACATAAGAGTATACAATTATTTTATATTTTTAACTTTTTAAATAATTAATAATTATTCAGATTTTATATACTACTTTTAATAAAAATTTTATAATACAAAAATAACAATAATTAATTTCAGTTAGGTTTATTTGTCAAATTGGTGAGAACGACCGACCCAATTAACTCGACCCAAGCTAATCGATTTTCTAGTATTTTAGGTTGGCTTTAATTCAAAATTTTCCCAATTCGACCAATTTGGATCAGTTTCACTTTGGCCATTTGTAAACCGACCAAAATCGAATGACCTAAACATGGATATATATTAATATTTTATATTTTAAATATAATTTTTAATATGGAAAAGTGGGAATTTTCCCATATTTCTTAGTCTAAAATGTTTTATATCATAAATCTAATTTTTAAATTTATTTTTTAATAATTGCACTATAATTTTAAAGTCAAATTAAATTTTTAAGTTTAAATCTTTTGAATAGATTGGCCAAACGAAAAAATCAACCCAAACCGATACAACTTGAGTGGGTCGATTTTCACAAAAGGTAAAGTCGGTTTCAGCTGACCAACTCCCTAACCTGACCAGGTCAATATGGTTGGCCAAATAGTCTACGACCGAACCAAACCAACTCATGAACACTCATAATTTCAGCTAAATTAATAGTCTTATCTCAGATAAGTAACAATAGTTTAATCTCCAATAATTATTGAAAATTTATAGCAAAAATACACAACTATTGAAAATATATTGATAATGAAAAATACAATAAGTACTAAAAATATATTAACTTAGTCAATAAATAGTATAATCTCAAATAATAATTTAATCCCTAATAAATATTAATCAATAACTTATAACAAAAATACAACAAATACAATAACTACAATAAATTAAATTTAAAAATTTCAACAATAGTAATTTAATTTCCAATAATTATTGAAAGTTTTCTGTTAAATAACAAAACAAAATAAATTTATACATACTCATTGATAATACATTTATCACAAAAGAATAAAAATATTAATTTTAGTAAATATAATTATAAAATAAATACAGATTAAGAGTTTAAAATTATTATTAATAAATATTATTTTTTTTGAAAGTTATTTTCTCGAATTATTACTTGATATAAGTGAAATTAACTATTTACAATATTATTTTATAATTATATTTCTACTTTTTAGAATTTTTTAAATTTATTACATAATTTCTTTATTTTAACTATTTAAAACCTAGTTATGTTAAATATTTAGTTATTTAAATACTTAAATAATATGTAAAATATTGAAATTTTAAGATATTAATTATTTATTAAACTTAATTATCTATAAAATCATAATTTATACTATTATTACATAATTTCATTATTAATTTTGTAATATATTAAATTATTATTAATTTCAATATTATGTTATAAGTATTGTTCTACTTTGAAGAAATTTTTTAAATTTATTACATAATTTCGTTATTTTAACTATTTAAAATATAGTTATGATAAATATTTAGTTATTTAAATATTTAAATAATCTATAAAATATTTAATTTTTTTTGTTATTTAAATTTTATTTATTTAAAGATATTACATATTATTAAATATTTAAAAAACATTTGAATTGATAATCCAAAAAAACATAATTTAAATTGTTAGTACATAATTTCGTGATATATTTTTGTAAAAATATTAAATTATTTTTGTGTTTTTAATAAATATTTTAAATTTATTATATAATTTTGTTAGAATATTTAAATAATTCTTAATTTTTTTAATCCAAACTTTCTTTAGATAGATATAGATAAAAAGTAGGGGAGAGGATAAATAGGAATTAGAGATAATTTTAGAGAAAGTGGGGGATAGTGGGGGAGGTAGTTTAGGAGTAATTTTAGGATAAGATATTATTTAGGTTATTGGGAAAGTGCATCTCATTGGTTGTTTCAAAAATGACATGGAATTAAAAATTTCAAAAAAAACAGAGAAAATTTATTGGCTGCTTTGTTATATATATATATATATATATATATATAATTGGGGTTGGGGCAGGGTGTGGACTTCACTCCCCATCCCCAATCAGATATTCCTATTAATTTCATTCCCACCATATCCCTGTTAAAGCAATCTCCATCCCATCCCCACTTGATCAGGGAGGCCTAGTACTTGGCAGGGAGGGAGAAATGTGCCATCCCTATCCCCGAGTTGTGTAGTTCCATAGAGCAATAAGTTTTAAGTCAAATTCCATACATCGCACGGTGGCCCGCTACAACTATATTATATAGCATTAAAAGGCCACATCAGCAGCCATCTCTTCTCCCATTCCCCCTATTCTCATTTTTCCTCAAATCCTCTCTCCTTTCTCTTACCCCATCCCTGCTTTCTCATCGAGTCTCTTCCAAATTTTCTTTCACCCTACCCAGGCCTCTCACTTGGCCACATGGCAAGAGAGTTCCTAATGCAAGAGAACTGTACTTTTTCAAACTACAGTACCCTATTAGGAAACCACTTCTTGTTGGTTTCAAATGTTACCAAAACAACATCACTCTTCCCTTCGTATGTTACCTCTTCCCGACTCAATACGACTCAATCCTATTGCTCCATTGCTTTCCCAAACTGACTCTCAAATGCGTTGGTTTTGCAAGAAATATTGGATGTTGATGTTGTTCCAGCAACCAACGACTCTTTTCCATCGTCCAAACCCATCGTACACTGGTTTACGTTTCACACTTAAGGATGTGTTTGGTTGCAATGCAAATAAATTTGCATTGATGCAAAACCATGGCAGTGCAAATGATTTGAATGTAAATTCTGACCTATTTTTGTTTTAAATTTTAATTTATTTTGTTTGATTGCAGTACAAATGAAATAAATTAAGATATGAAGTGAAATAAAGTAAAACCCCAAAACAAAATTAAATGAAAAATTGCATTTTTTTTCATTTGCGCTCCCATGCATTTGTATTAGTGGAAATAAAATTGCACTTCAACCAAACATAGCCCAAGGACAAAAAAACAAGGGAGAATTTTGAAGAACCATTGGCTGTTTCCATCGTTCCAGCGACTGGTCACACATTTCGGTCATCCAAACCCACCATACATAGGCCCTATTTCTAGGCCTGTCAACAGGTCAGTTCTGGGTCAGAATCAGGTAGGACCAGTCCCGAAACCAACCCAAACCCTATAGGGTTATAATTTTGGACTCAGAACCAAATTGATCGGTTCTTGAGACAATTGGGTCCAACGCAATGGACCTAATTCTAATAAGCAGGGCAATAACAGCATAACACCTCTACTAAAAATACAATGAAAACCTTGCTAAAAGGCTACAAAAATTTGAAATTTAGAGAACTGGTAAGGAGAACAACTATTAAAAATTTGAAATTCATAAAAAACTATGAGCAATGGCAGAGAGAGAGAATAAAAATATATACCTCTCACTCTCTGTGGGGAGAATGGTGAGGCCCATGATGAACTCGTGAAGGTGAAGGATTGCTATGACAAATAAACGGATGGACATGGATGGCATATGGGCTGGATGACGTTGCCGGTGGCCTTTCTTTCATTGTTCAGCATCGGCCTTGCTTTTAATAGTTCCACTGCTCTAGGCTTCATAGTTAACAATTCACTATCTGTTCGGCATCAATAACAGTGGTCTACAGTCGGGAACGCCAATCGGCGTCGGGTTTTGAGAATAAACGATTGAAGTTGATTGTGTTTGTCTGAGAGAGTGAGAGTGTCTCTCTGTGAGAGAAGTAAGAAAAACGGTCAAACAGGACAAAGGGGAGAAAGAGTCGAAGGGGGAATGTCATTTCGATAGGGTTTTGAATGAAAATCCTACCAAAATGACTATTTTAGACATGCTTTGTTTAAATATTACCTCTATATACTTTATTAATTAATAATTATTATATATTATATATTTAATAATATATATAAATAATTGCATATAGGGTCATTCGGGTCCTTATCAGTTTGAGACATGGTGGACACAGTTCCAACTCGAAAATAATCAAGAAAATATGAGGAATTGGAACTGACCCACCAGAACAAGTTCTGGAACCAAAACTAGTCTAGTCGATCTGGATCTATCAAGTTGGACCTGACCCATTGACAACCCTAGTCGAACAATCACTATGCGAACGAACACTGTAGACATTAATCAGGAGAAGAAGACAACTCGATTCAGGTATGGGATGGGTTTGTTAAATCCTACAAATGGATCGACCCATTAACAATGGTAACAATTACTACTTATTATTACTTAATCACTACTACTAATTATTATTATTATTATTACACATGGACCAACTAATTAATTATTGTTACAATAATAATCAATTAATTGTATTAATTAAACTAATGGGAAAATTTCATATCATTATCCTATACTTTGGGTCGAGTGACAATTTGATCTCCGAACTTTAAAATGTGACAATTCAGTATCAGAACTTTCAAAATGTGAATCCAGTACCCGAATTTTCAAAATGTGACAATCTAGTACCTGTCATTAACCAGTCTATTAATTAACCGTTAAGTGGCATTTGAAAAGTCAAAAATGCCCTAAGAATGCCATCTAATTCTCTTTATCAACTATCCAAACATTGACAATAAAATGAACAGTCCCAAATTCTAGATTCTTCTAAACAATCACCAACTTTTTTGAATAGAAGAGGCTAGGATTTGGGACTGTTCAATATTTTTTTAATGTTTGGATGGTTGGTAAAGAGAATTAGATGGTATTCGAAGGGCATTTTTGGCTTTTTAAATGTCACTTAACAGCTAATTAATGGATTGATTAACGGTAGATACTGGATTGTCACATTTTGAAAGTTCGAGTACTGGATTATCACATTTTGAAAGTTTGGGTACTGGATTGTCGCATTTTAAAGTTTGAGGGGCCAAATTGTCACTCGAGTCAAAGTACAGGGTACTGATCAGGAATTTTCCCTTAATTAATTAGCAGTAATAATTAATTTAACATTGTTAATTGATTATTTAATACCATTAATTAAATATAGAATTAATTAATTTAATATCATTAATTAGCAATAATATTTAATTTAATAGTGTTAAGTTAATAATTAAATTAATACCATTAATAAATATTGTTAACTAATGGACTATTAAAAAATAAATTATAACAATTACTATTTTGTACGGTTATTGTTCTTGGTAAATACTGTTAATATAATGGTAATATATTAAATAAAGGTAACAATATTTTAAAAATAATGGTAATTATAGAATTTTTAGTAATTTTTATCAAAATAATGATAAATAATCGTAATGTATAGATTACTGTTATTAACAAATATTTTTAATTAATGTTCATTAAAATAATAGTATTAAGTGTTTACTGTTAAATAATTAAATTAATAAATCATTTAATATCGTTAATTAAATTTAGTAGTAATTATTATTGTTAAATAAGTAATTAACAATATTAATATTGTTAATTAAATTAATTAATGTTGTTATATACTTTTAATCTATATAGATTGTAAAGTAATTCAGGCCATGTAATTAGTAGTAATAATGTTAAAAATTAATAATTAATAGATGTTTTCATGAACAATTAAATTAATTATTTTATTACTATTTTTAATAATTCATAATATTAGTTTTATTAATTAGCAATATTAATGTTAATAAAAATAATACTTTTATAAATTAAGAATTATAAAATTTATTAATTCACAATTAAGAATTATTAACTATAATTATAAATTTAGTAATAATTTCTTAATTTTTAATTACTTATTCAAAAAATAATTGTGGTTTATTAGTTAAAGAGTTTCCCTAAATTATTTGATAATTGTTAACTATAACTATTGAATTTATAGAAATTAGTAAATTATGCTAATTTGTACTATCTTTTATCAATAAATTATTATTGTAAAATTTTAATGAAAATTTATTAAATTACAATGATTAATGTAAATTACACTAAACATTAAAATTTTGAACATTTATTAATAACCAAAAATTATTAAATAATGGGTTATTTATTAATTTTTGGTAGATTATTAAATTATTTAATATTTGTTAAATAATGGATTATTTCTGAATTAATGATTTCACAATTTTTGGTAGAATATTTTCTAGAAAGTTTTAATAATTTTCATAACTAATGGATTGTTTAAGAATAAATTGTTAGACAGTTTTGTATGCCCTTAGCTTCAATCAGAATGATATACTTTATGAGTTTATTGTAAATGAATAAAAGTGCATATTTGATTCAGGTTCCCTTGGTATGTTTCTGTGTAATACCTTTAAACTGGACACTTAATGAGACTCGTGTTAGTTTAGAACGTTCACAGCCAGTGGATCGGTCTGGGGAGACCTATCCTGACAAGGCTGACACTGTGGTGCCACCAAGTCGGTTGGGGTGGCCTATCTCAGCTGCCAGGGTGAGACCCTAGGCACATACAATGTAGGATTAATAGAACCTTTGAACTGGACCAGATTTTCAGTATTGCCCTGGACCTTGGAGATAGATGGGCAAAACTAGAAAATTACACCTACCCCCTAGACTCGATTATGATACTACACTAGATGTCCGATTTGGCTGTCTTTGATGTACCAATCAGTGAGATCCTTAGCGGGGGTCAAAACTTGGGTATGTTGGGACTGTCTAAGAATTCATCTGAGTGGGTGATCGTAGTGACAGGATCAGCCCCTTTGTCGGACAAAGGTAATGATCGGGGATGCACTCTCACTAATGGAAACCAAGACTGCCGGCAGCCGATTTCAATCGTTGAGATTTGTTTTTGCAAAATATATTTTATATGAGATATAAAAGTATATATATTATGGTTTCTCAAATGTTTGCAAGAAGGTTTTAATTCCCAGGATCCATATAAGCAGAGAGTGCAACACTGTTCCTTGCAGCCGAGGGAGAGGTCCTCTCTTGTCGGGCAATGTTTGATCATTATGGGCTAAGAGGTTAAGTGTAAGACCATTGAGGATAATACCTGATGGGCTAATCTTGCATCTGCCCACAGTCCCTGTGTGTTACAAGGTGGCTTGGTCCAGGGGCCACTTAGGGTAAGTGTTGGGCCCATAGAGCCCATAAGATGGGTTTTCAGGGGGTGCACTGTCTTTAACAGTGTATTCGGCCAGGCCTTGTAACAAAGGCTGGGCCGAACCCATGTGGTTGAATTGTAGATCAATGTTTGGGTCCCACGCCATACAAGGAAGCCCAACTGGGCAACAATTTGGAATGCTAAGTGAGTACATAACCTTAAATGGGCCTTAAGCTCATTTCGAACTGGGCTGATTTGATCAGTCAATTAAAAAGGGGTGAATTCTGAGATGGATCAGCTGTTAGGATTGGGCCTAGACCCTATCCACTTAGAGAGTCCAAGATCTAAATGAGATTTAGATCTGGAAACCTCCTAATTAGATTAGGAGATGGCTGATCTAATCTGCAAATAAGATAAGGGTTATCCCTTATCACTTAAAGGGACTTCTAACCCAAATATGATTTGGATTAGCAACTCCTAATGAGATTAGGAGCTGATCCCTTTAAGATTATGAAAGGAAAAAGGGGCGAAAACACAGAGAGTTAGTGATTGATGTTCAATTCTCTTCAGAGCTGAAAATCACAAGAAGAGAGTTTTCTTCACCCTGCGAATTCTCTCCTGCCGCTTCCTTTCTGCCGCCGCCATTACCTTTAGTTCGATCTCCAGTTCTTGGGAGAAATCAAGATCTGATCTTGATTCCAATCTTTTGGGAAAAGATTGGTTGGAGCTGTACTCACAAGCCATCCAGTTGATTCTTGCGAAGGGTCAAGTTCTTTTGGAAGAACATTGTTGATCCTGCTCCATCCTGTACTGCGCCATTTTCAGTGGGAGCAGATTTTGGATCCTTCCTTGGGCGTGAACACCTCCATTGGGAGATATTGTTTCTTCGTATCAGGTACATCCTCCCTCCTACTCCTTTTAGTTCAGATCTGATCTGATTCATGGTTCAAGATTGATCCTTGAAAATATGTTTTCCAAAATAGGGAATTCGATTCCCTGCAAAGATGGGAGATTTTTTTTTGAAATTTGCCCAGTCCATTCCGCAAGACTTTGACGTCCATGTGACGGATATCCCATCCCTTTATAGATTATTTAACAATAATGGAAGATGCCACTGAAATCACGTCAATAGATATAAACATTGTTTGATTTGGAAAACCAAATCTTAATAAGTCATGGCCCTATTTTTATGGGAAAGTGGAAAGAGTAGAGAGGAATTAGGGGTAGAAGTGAATGAGAGGATAAAACAAATATTGAGCTAATTAAGGAGATAAATTACATTGTTATAGAAAGTGAGAGAAGTGAGTTTGGGGGTGGGGGGGGGAGAGATCTAATGGGAAAGGAATGAAGAAAGAGAGTGTTGAGATGGTTATTTGGGAGTGGTGGGAAGCAGAAGATGAGAGAGAGAGAGGAGATATATATACAAGAGCCATGAGGTTAGAAGTAGCTGTAGCTGGTAAGGCAATGGATATTGATTCAAAAAGATTGGGAAAATTTTGGAGATGGACCCTTTTATTGGGAACGTTGGATTTTGATTATCTACGATGGAGTCAACATTTGCTGACCACAAATCACGGACAATCCCATAATCAGTTACACTTTAGAGAGGAGATATTTGCCGTTACTTCTTTTTCTTCATAAATGAAATAGATGAAAAGTTCATGGTCGTCTGGTTTTGTATATCTGGAGAGCCCAAATTTAGCCTTTCTAAATGGAATCATGGGAAACAATAGGTGGATAGTAGAGTATATAACACATTTATTCACCTGTTTTGATAGTATCATGCTAATTAAATCCAAAAATATTGTACCACACGTTAATTCAACTAACAAAAACTAAAACAATAAACAATAAACAATATTGTCAAACCCATTTCTAAAACATCTTGTCCTCTTTCATTTGTCAAACTCAATTTTGTCCTTTTTCTCCGTCACCTCTAAAATATGCTTCATCTCCCCCAGGTCACTTCGGTCTTCAGCTCCTCCACCTTCATATTCAACTCTGTATTAAGCTCATTTACCTTCATCTTGATTTTGTTCATCCTCCAATCTGCTACATGAGTCATGTACTCCCTCTCTTTCATCGATGCTTCCTACTCTTATTTCTTGTTTAATTTTGGATTATTTGATCTTTCTGCAATCACGGCGATCTTCTTAGCAATGTTATTTTCTCTTGTAGGCAATTGAATTGTTTGGCCTAGTGATCGGGTCAATGCTCCAATGTCTGATTAAAGTTATCTTTGTTTTTTTTTTTGTTTTTTTGGGTAACTTTTCGAGATCTATACATCCCAATGAGCCATAGGTGCCTTCCACACTAATTTCACAAAAAAAAACACTTTTTTTTTGCTAAAATCACAAATTTTAATATTTTGCAATATTCTCAATGTTGTTCCATTGGATCATATATGGATCTAATAAATTAAAAATTAAAAGTTAACCACTATCCAATGTTCAGAAGAAAGTCTTAAAAATATACTTGTGAACGATATTAAATAAATAGAAAAAAATATAATATTTAAAATATACCATAAAAATAAAAGATATATGAAATATTAAATAAATACAAAAGTATGAAAAAGAAACTGTAACAAATAAAAAGTTAAAGACTATTACAATTAATATTACATATTTAAATTTTAAATTCAACGATGAAATTTAAATATTTAAACACTTTAATAAATTGTATAACTAAACTAAATATTAGAAATTTAAGTTTGACAAAGCATTCGCACCTATTCGATTCATGTTGCAGTCAAGAAAAACATGCCCACAAATGTTGTGCTGCATGTGGTGGTCATTCAGACCAATTGAGTCGTGATTGAGCCCCTAGCCGTTTCGATTGGACCAATTAAACAAATATTTGCATGCATACATATATACATAAACAAATGCATTTATTTGAAGTATTTAGTGTGGGTTGACTGACCAACCCAAGCCTAGCTTGGGCCAAAGCCTAACATGAGTGCATCAAATTTTAGTAGGGAATGGAGGCAAAGAGCTAAAGTTGCTTGGCTGAATGAGGGGGACAGGAATACTCACTTTTTTCACAAAAATGACAAATGTCAGAGCTAAAACTTTTGTAATTACCAGGCTGGAGGGAGAGAGCAAAGTAGGTATCACTAAGACTGATATGAAGCTAGTGGCAGCTAGCTTCTATAAAAAGTTGTACAAGGAGTCTTGGTCCTTCAGACTTTTTCCTAGAGCCCTTTCTTTTAATGAGCTGAGTGATGAGCAGTCATCTCTTATTGAGAGACCTTTCTTAGAGGAGGAAATAAAAGAAACTATCAAGTTGTTGGCTGATGAGAAATCTCCAAGGCCTGATGGCCTTACAAATCTTTTCTATATTAAATGATGGGATGTGGTGAGACAGGACATTCTGAATGTCTTCTAGGATATATTTGAGAGGGGTTCTTTGCAGAGAAGTCTGAACACTACCTTCTGCATAGTTTCTACAAAATCCTTGCTAAAGTACATGCTAAGAGAATGAAAGTAGTCCTTGGTAGTGTTATCTCAAATAACCAAAGTACTTTTGTTCTAGGTAGGCAGATGCTGGACTCTGTTCTCATTGCTAGTGAGCTCATTCATTCCAGGAAAAAAGAAGATTCCCTAGGATTGATTTGTAAGCTTGATATTGAAAAGGCCTATGATCATGTTAACTGGAGATATGTTGATCTTGTGTTACATCAGATGGATTTTGGGCAGAAATGGATGAATTGGGTTAAAGTCTATATCACCTCTCCAAAGTTCTTAGTCTTGGTTAATGGACAGTGCACAGGTTTCTTTAATAGTTCCAGGGGTCTTAGACAGGGAGACCCCCTGTTTCCTCTTCTATTTATATGTGTAATGGAGATCCTCACTCTATTCTGTAAGAAGGTTGCAATTTCAGGTGAGTGGGAAGGTTTTGCAATCGTGCCGAGGGGAGAGAATGTGAATATTCTTCAATTTGCAGATGATACATTGTTCTATGTGGATGCCTCTCCCTCTCGGGTGGAGTTAATCCTTGGGATCTTGTCTTGGTTTGAAGTGACAACAGGTCTTAAAGTTAATTGGAATAAGAGCCAAATCATCCCTGTAGGCCATGTCTCCAACTTAGTAGAGTGTGCTAGTATTTTGGATTGTCAGGTTGAATCCCTTCTAGTCAAATATTTGGGACTCCCTCTGGGGATGAGTGGTGGTTCTTCTGCAATTTGGGACCCAGTTATTGAGAGATTGGAAAGGAAATTGGCCTCTTAAAAGGCAAAATACCTCTCATTTGGGGGTAAGGTGACTCTAATTAAGAGTACTCTCTCCAATTTACCTACCTATCCTGTCTTTATTCTCTATTCCTAACAAGGTTGCAAATCAAATTGAAAAGCTTCAAAGGAGTTTTCTTTGGAGAGGCTGAGAGGAGGAGAAATAAGTGCACTTGGTAAATTGGGAGCAAGTTTGCCTCCCCAAAGTTGAAGGGGGGTTAGGTATAAGGAAGCTGAAATCTTTTAATTCTGCTCTTCTCTATAAATGGATTTGGAGATTTGTTGCAGAAAATGATGCATGGTGGAGATTTCTCGTTGCTAGCAAATATGGTGTGAATTGGGGCAATTGGAGAACTAGGGACCCTCCTCCCAACTGGGGTAACTCTCTGTGGAAAGGGATAATGAAGAACTTTTTAGCTCTAGCCGCAAGGGTCTCAATTAGGATAGGTAATGGTAACAGGACCAAATTCTGGAAGGACCCTTGGTGCTCAGATGAACCTCTTGTTGAGTCCTTCCCCCTCCTCTTCCAATGTGCTTCAGATCATGAGGCCTTAGTTGGAGAGTGCTATAGTATTTCTGGTGATTCGGTTCTTTGGACTCCCTCATTTCAAATGAATCTTTTTGACTGGGAGGTGGAAAAGGTTTTGAATCTGTTGACTTGTCTTCAAAACCAAGAGTTGGATTACAGTTTGAAGGATAAGTGGCATTGGAAGTGGAACTCTGATGGGGTGTTCTCTGTTAAATCTTTGGTTGCTAATCTCAGTAGGAGGGGTGTTCCTGATTTCCCAGATCGGCAAGTGTGGAATCCCAACAGCCCAACAAAAGCCAACTTCCTAGTTTGGACTATGGCTCTTAATAAATGTCTTTCTAAGGAGAACCTAGTGAGAAGGGGAATTCAGGTTTCAGACTTGTCTTGTAGTCTATGTGGGAGCAGTGCTGAATCTACTGATCATTTGTGTATCCATTGTCCATACTCTACTCAATTGTGGAACCATTTCCTCAACTCCTTGAAGGTATGTTGGGTGATGCCGAGGTCGGTAAAAGAGCTATTGTGTTGTTGGCAGCTTATGGGTTTGAGCAAGAAGAAGAAGGCTGTCTGGAAGATGGTGCCAATTGTTGTAGTTTGGTCCATCTGGACCGAGAGGAATACAAGGATTTTCAGTAACAAGATTCTAAGTCCAGAAGAGTTAATTCAGAAATCAGTGGGCAAGTTGATTTCTTGGGTGTCTGTGGATGCGGATTTTAGAAACTATAATGTGTCAAATGTATTTCTTTCTAGCTCTTGATGGAAAGTGTATTTGTTGATTAGATCAGTCAGCCTGTTCTGGGACTGATCTCAGCCTCTTGTGTGTAATTTCTTATCAATAAATATTACTTTACCTTTTCCTAAAAAAAATAGTAGTGAATGGGTTCAGGTTGGACAAATTGGGCTTGACGTCAAGCTAGGTTTGAACTCAAGCTTTAGGTCCAATTCTTAGGATTGGACTTAGGTCGAGTTTAAACTCAGCCCTACTTGCCTGACTTGCATCCTTGCATGTATATGTGTATAAAATATGTATATATAGATTTATAAGTAAATGTTTACCTATTTTTAATCTATTCTACTCCTAAATTGGGTCTCAAAGCACATGACCCAATAAAAAATGACTAAGGGGGTGTTCTGTGGTGTAAATGAGAAATTGGGTGGTGTATTTTAATCCATAGGTGTGGTGTGGATGAAAACACACCACACCCCAATAGGATAATTCTGCACTTAGATAAGAATGTGTGGACCGATCCACACAACACCTCCATGGGCGTTCTGCAAGGTGTGGTGCATTTCAATCTACACCTTGGGTTTGATTCTATGCATCTCAACTATAACATTTAAGATAATATATACCATTAATCATTAAAAAATAATGTTTTACTTTTTAGTAATATACACAATAGAATAATTATAGTAAATTGCTAAGAATTTTAATAATTAATAAAGTTAATACTAATAATATTAAATAACAAATAATGATATTAATATTAATTACCAAGTAGTAACATTAATTATAATTGATAATATTAACAACAATATTAATAATATTTAGTAATAAGTAATAATATCAATATCAATTAATATTAATTGTTAATATTAATAAAAGTAATATTCAAAACTTAATAATTAAAAAAATAATGTTAACATTAATTAATAATATTGATAACATTAATAATAAAAATATTTATTTTTATTAATAAAATAATATTTGAACCATAATTATTAATAAAATATACATTTATTTGATTAATGTTATTAATTTTTTCATGCAAGCTCATATTGCATGATATATGCAATTCCAAAAAATAATGTTAGTTTCATCTAAGTCCATAGTTTTACCATAAATAAAATTTAAGAGTAACATGATTCCAAACACATCTAAGAGTTTAAGAGTTTAAGCGATAAAATTACAACTACACCAAAACCATGTTTAACGGTGCATAATTTATTCTACTACAAATAGTTCATTTCAATGAAGTCATAAGTCAACATCATGTAATGTCAAACAAACAAAATCAAATACACGACAACATAAAACTCAAGCACCAAACTAGTATGACTTTACTCCCACATCCTATTAACTAAGTTATCTTTAACATTAATTGTTCCAAAGTCCATTTTTTCACTATCATCATCTGAATCATCAACATCACTTCGCCCTCATCCCTAACCGTCATGTCCTCCCTTGATCATGTATTGATATCTTTGTCATGAATAATTTCTCTCTTAATGAAATTGTATGTGATGAACCAAGCCAAAATGATAATACTATCCGTCAATAAAACGATGGCATGTTTTATAGGATAGGAAATTTCCCTTGCAATGGGAAGAATGTCTATAATTGAATAATTTCTTCTTCAATCTAAACCTACAATGTCTCCTAAAATCATTCGAATGATATAGCTCTCTAGAAAAAATGTGTTATGTAACCATCACCACTAGAAAATCCAGAATCTACAACACAGTACTTTCCTACATAAAACCATAAACAAACATATAGTTTAGTTAGGCCTAAACTTGTTTCTAAACCAATAAACAGATTATATTATATTACCTAGAGGATGGGGGAATTCTAAGTGGAGACAAGATAGAACTTCTACAAATACTCTAGAGTGATGTGTTGATCCTTCCCAACCCACATAAACAAATGTAAACTGCATATCAAATGAGCACACTGCTAACACATTTGTAGTGCAATACAGTTTTCTTCCTTTATATAGAATTTGTTCCTCCTGAGTAACCCATGCATTTACATGGGTACTGTCAATTGCACCAATGCAATCCTATTTGGACAAACACATGGTTAAAACAAGAAAACACAATAAATATGTATACTCATTATGTAATGTCATTGAATTACTTGAAACCATGGATAATATTTTTTTTTTTGAACACTTGATGTGAGGATGCACCTCTTTAAATGAGGGTGGGCAGATCAATTCTCTCCCAAGTCTACATATTTCTTTGCAAATTCTCCTAAAGTGAACACTAATGATGCTCTTAGAATGTTGGAACTTGTTGGTCATAATATGATATCGTTCATTATGACCAACAATTAAAAGAAAAATCGCCAAAGATTTTTCAACTATGATATTCCGGGTGTTTTCCAAAAGGACTCATTCTCTCAACAGATTTGCAAACTTCTTAAAAATATGCCTCTCCATCCTAAAAGTATCATATACTTCGCCAGGGTGTTCTAGGTTATCTAGACATTCACGAACAAAAGCATGCCTATTCATCTTTGATATGCGATAAGGTTGCTTAAGGAAATATGTGTTGTAATATTTCATCATTTTATTTATAAGGATGAGTTTGATAAATTCCTCATCACATTCTTTCTATTCACCAAACAGAAGTGTATCTGCTACACTTGAGTTATCCATTGAATTCCTGTCAATGAGACATAGCATTTAAGCACCAATATTCAGTATATACGAATATAACATGATAAATTGCACACCAAAATTCACTATATTCCCTAGCTCCATTTATTGCAAAATTATAATCCATATTGTTGAAAGTTCATCACCAAAATGAAAATCATGTTCATCATAATACTTTAACTAATCATAACAAAAAAAAAGACTATGTATTTAGCCAAAAAATGTCCAAACAATATAATCCTGAAAACCATCCTAACATGTTCAAGTTTTCAAAATGCCACATAACAAACCCAAAAAACAAACAAACAAGCTAATAACTCCATGCCTATAAGCTTTTCAGTCACTTAATCTGACCTTCTATAGTAAATGTCAAGAATGCATGCCTCTAATACTCATCCTTGAAGGCTTGAACTACCTTCAAGACTTGCCCAACATTGATGACTCTCATCATCAAAAAATTATTTACAACTTCCATACATTTAGAGACTAGGTTCTCCTTACTTCATTCTTCCATTTCTTTATTGTTTCTAATCTGCCTCTCTATTTTAAACTCAATCATGTCCATCCTACGCTTGGACATCTCAAACCATATCTCCACAACAAAGATAAGATTACCACCTTGCCTAGTCCTCTTCCCTTTCTTAAGAGATGATATTAAGGAACCCCTTCTTGTTAACTTGCCTGTAGATGGCTAAATCTCTATGTTAGTGTCAACTCTTGAGGTGTCTAGAGTGGAGGCATAAAGTGTCTGTTGGTTCGGCTGATATGTTGTTATTCTCTTGTTTGGGTTGGGTATTAGAGTCTCTAGTTAATGGGCCTAATTGTATCTTGTGTTTTATTAGACTGGGTGTTCCATCACTAATCAGGGGCATCTTGGTCCTTTCATGTAAATTATGAATTGTTCTTATATTAGTGAATAGTGGCAGCTGATGAACAATGCCCATTTGAACACATCTGACTCTCCTATCTTCTTTTTCCTCTTCTTCTTCTTCTCAGCTCTCTCAACAAGTTCAGTTCGGCAAACATGGTATCAGAGCTCTAGGTCTGGTCATAGAACACCTCTCTCGCCTGGTTACAACAGCTGTCTCGCACTTCTCTCTCTATCTTGGTACTACAAAGAAACCCTAGGTCTAGTCGTAGAACATAGCAGAAGAAAGGCTGATGCCCTAAGAGATACATAGAGCAAGGTGTAGCCATTCGGCTAAGTGAGATCTATGTAAAGCAGATCTAGAAGAGAGGACTAATTTCATCAGTCCTAGAGCGGTTCATGGGTGAAGGTTAACCTGAAATAGCAGTGATTGGTGTGTGGTAGAAGCCACAACAGCTAGGTCAGGGTTGCAACAATAGTGGCCAAACACAACAGAGTTTTTTTTTTGGCTCAGCACTTCAACTGTAAGTGGCAGCTTGCAACAGCAGTGAGTGGAGTAGTACAGTAGAGTGGGAAGGGTATTACAGCCCTAAAACATACCCTCAGGTCTGAGATTACAGTGTTGCAAGGTCCGGAAGTCTAAAGAGGTTTCACAAAACCTATATGACAGTTGCAAGTCGGAGAAGATGTCTTCTATATCTGGGGAAGTTTCTTCTAGAGATATTAGGACTAGTGGGAGATCTAATCTGGAGAACCCTAATTTGCACAGCCTACAGATAACAAGTGTGTTACTTGATGAATACAACTTTAGGGAATGGTCTGTTTCGTCCATGCTCTTTATCACATCCTAGGATCTTACATGCCATTTGGACGGGTAGAAGAAAGAACCCGAAATAGGGAGTGCTGAATATGTTGTTTGGAGAAGAGAGAATGCTACAGTCATGTCCTGGTTGCTTGCTTCAATGAGTCCCAGGGTAGCTAGAACGGTTCAACACTTCTCCACAGCTGCCAAGATATGGGAGAAGGTGTCTAAGACCTATGGGCAGAAAAAGAATAATGCCCGAATCTATAGACGGAATCAATATATTGTTGTCCTAAAACAGGGAGACATGAGTGTTGCTACATACTTTGCTACATTAGAAGGATTGTGGGAAGAGTTGGATCACCACCTCATCATAGATTGGGAGAATGCCAGAGATAAGGAGAAACACAACAAACAAGTTGAAGAGGGGAGAGCAATCAAATTTTTGGCTGGCCTAGATCCGGTATATAAGAACATAAGGTCCCACATTCTGGAAAGAGATGAGATGCCTGATCTACATCATGTCTACTATTTTGTGAGAAATGAAGAGGTGAGAAGAAAGGAGATGCAAGTTAATGCTCAGACTAAACCAGTAGAGCAGTCTATAGAACATTCAGCTCTCATTTCTACAAGCCAAAGGGGGAACAAGTTCTCTGACAAGAGACACCTAAGGTGTACTCACTGTGGGGGAGAAAAACATGTGAAAGATAACTGTTGGGTTCTCTACCCTCATTTGAAACCAACAGCATTGAGGAAAGAGAAGAAGCACCATAAGGGCCATTCGACAAGTGGGAACCTTGCAGCAAGTCACAGTAATGGAGGTTCCAAACAGTCATCCACAGTTGCTTCCCCTTCTTCGGGACAGACTACCAGTTCCCGAGGACATGGGCCTATGGAGTTCACAGCTGATGAGGTAGAGGTACTTAGTCGGGCACTGGCCCGCCTAAGAGCAAATTCTCTTGCTTCCACCTCCCTTGCCAGATCAGGTATTGTTTCAGCCTTTAGTGCAACTAGTTCCATTGATCCATTCTCCTGGATTATTGATTCTGGTGCAACTGACCACATGACTCACACGTCTTCCTTATTCTCTTCCTATCATTTAGTGTCTGGTCAAGATAAGATGAAGGTTGCTGATGGTTCCCTCTCTACCATATCTGGGAAAGGAGTGTTGACCTAAGCAAGGGCATCTCCCTCAAATTTGTCTTACATGTTTCCAATCTCTCTTCAAATCTTTTATCTGTTTCAAAACATACCAAGAACTTGAATTGTAGCATAACCTTTTTTCCTATCCATTGTGTTTTTCATGACAATTTGATGAAGAGAACGATTGGGAAAGGTCATGAGCAAGGAGGCCTCTACTACCTGGATGCAAACATCAGTTCAGCCCTTCAAACATCTACTACTAGTGGTCAATCTAATGTGGAGTCATTATCTAAGTTGCACATGTGGCATGCTAGACTAGGTCATTTACAGTTCTCATCATTGGAAATGTTGTTTCCGGAATTGTTTCAAGGTGCGTCAAGTCAAAAGTTAGTCTGTGAAGTCTGTCAATTATCAAAACAATGTAGATTGTGTACTCAAATTCTAGTAATAAAATTCAAGCACCTTTTGACTTAGTGCATTCTGATGTTTGGGGTCCTTCTCCCATTGTTTCTGTGGATGGCTATCGATACTTTATCAGTTTTATTGACCACTATTCTCGATGCACATGGATATACTTATTAAAGACACGAGATGAAGTGTCGCGGATAACCATGGTATTTTGCAAAATGATTGAAACACAATTTGGTAAGAAAATCAAGCAATTCAGGTCAGATAATGTTGTTGAATATTTCAAAAAATCCTTAAACTTGTTTATGGAGGATGCGGGAATGATTCATCAGTCATCTTGTGCTAGTACCCCCCAACAGAATGGGGTTGCTGAGCGCAAGAATAGACACTTATTGGAGACTGCACGAGCTTTATTATTTTAGCACAAGGTTCCAAAAGGCTATTGGTCTCGAGCAATCCTCACTACATCATATCTGATAAACCGAATGTCATCTAAGGTCTTGGGAATGAAGACTCCATTTTCGGTTCTTTGCCCTCATCTCCCTGTTTTTTCTCTTCCACCGAGGGTCTTTGGGTGTGTATGTTTCATACATGTCAATGATCCAAAAAAGACAAAACTGGATCCTCGAGCTACAAAGGGAATCTTCTTGGGTTATTCTCCTACTCAGAAGGGATACAAGTGTTATAATCCAGTCACCAAGAAAAGATATGTCACAAAATATATGGTGTTCTTTGAGTCTTAATCCTACTTTCAATCTTCCTCGGATCCTCTTTAGGGGGAGACTAGTAGGATGGAAGAGGACCCTCCAGTTGATTCTTCTATTCTCCATTTCTTTGTGCCCCTCTCTGCCTCGGATCTTCCATCTTCTCCTCTTGATCCTCCTAGTTGTGGTATCCCAGGTGAATCTAGTGTGGCTCCCATTGGCCAACAACTACTAGTGATGTGGAAAATGTTACTAAAGGCTCCAACAGGCAACAGAAAGATATCAGAGTTACCTACAATAGAAGGAAGAAGAGCCCTCCAACTCATGACAGCAACCAATTGGACTCGGATCAACCTGTCTCAGTAACTCAAGGTAATCCTATCAATTCCTTTGACTTGGATCTTCCAATTGCACTTCGTAAATCTACTCGTTCTTGTACTATCAGATACTCTATTATGGATTTTGTGTCTTACTCACACTTGTCCCCTAATTATTGTTCTTTTGTGTCTGTTCTCTCTTCTGTGCATGTTCATACTAGGTACTCTGAGGCTGTGTCTAACCCAAGGTGGAAAGAGGCCATGAATGAAGAAATGAAGGCCTTGATGAAGGCAGGGACTTGGGAACTAGTAGATCTACTAGAAGGGAAAGGTACTATTGGATGCAAGTGGGTGTTCACCGTGAAGCATAGGGAGGACGGGTTCATTGAAAGATACAAGGCTAGACTCGTAGTAAAGGGGTTTACTCAAAATGAAGGAGTTGACTACAAAGAAACATTTGCTCCCGTAGCAAAACTCAACACTATCAGAGTCCTACTCTCATTAGCTGCAAACTTCTCGTGGGAGCTTCATTAGCTGGATGTGAATAATGCTTTTTTAAATGGTGATCTACATGAGGAGGTATTCATGGACCCTCCACCAAGTTATGAATTTGGAAGAAAAGTGTGTAGATTGAGAAAGGCACTATATGGCCTTAAACAGTCCTCTCGTGCCTGGTTTGAGAAGCTATGTGGAGCCATGAAGAAAGGCGGTTATACTCAAAGCGGGGCAAATCATACTCTATTTATAAAGAAGAAGAATGGGAAACTTACTGCTCTTTTTGTCTATGTAGATGATATGGTAATTATTGGGGATGATAAGGAGGAGATCAACAGACTGAAGGAGGTCCTAGCTGCTGAATTTGAAATCAAAGACCTGGGTCAACTGAGGTACTTCCTAGGGATTGAAGTTGCTAGATCCAAAGAGGGCATCTATATAAGTCAACAGAAATACATCATTGACCTTCTACAAGAGATAGGCATGTTGGGGTGCAGGCCAGCAGATACTCTAATAGAACCGAATCATGGTCTACAAGAGTCAGTAGGAGAGGACTACCCTGATAAGGAGAGATACCAGAAGTTAGTGGGGAAGTTAATCTACTTGTTCCTCACTCGTCCCGACATTGCTTATGCCATTCATGTTGTTAGCTAGTTTATGCACAATCCCAAAATTCCTCACATGAAGGTTATAGAAAGAATTCTCAGATATTTGAAGTCTTGCCCTGGGAAAGGGATTCTATTCAGAAAAAATAATAGAATTGGAGTTGAAGGATATACTGATTTAGATTGGGATGGTTCTGTGGGTGACAGAAAGTCGACTTTAGGTTACTGCACTTTTGTTGGGGGAAATCTAGTTACATGGAGAAGTAAAAAACAGAATGTTGTTGCAAGGTCTAGTGCAGAGGTAGAATATTGAGCTATGGTTCATGGTGTTGCGGAACTGTTGTGGCTTAAAATTCTTCTTGGTGAACTTGGAGTGAAGACTGAGTGTCCTCTCAAGTTGTACTGCAACAACAAGGCTGCTATCAACATTGCAAATAACCCAGTGCAACATGGTAAAACAAAACATATTGAGAAAGACCGCCATTTTGTTAGAGAAAGAATAGTCATAGGAGAACTCTACATTCCTTACACTCCCTCACAGATGCAAATTGCAGATGTTTTAACTAAAGGGCTAACCACAGTGAAATTTTTGGACTTACTGGGCAAGTTAAACATGATTGACATCCATGCTTAACTTGAGGGGGAGTGTTGGTTCGGCTGATATGTTGTTATTCTCTTGCTTGTGCTAGGTATTAGAGTCTCTAGTTAATGGGCCTTAGTAACTGGGCCTAATTGTATCTTGTGTTTTATTAGACTGGGTGTTCCATCACTAATCAAGGGCATCCTGGTCTGGTCCTTTCATGTAAATTATGTATTGCTCTTATATTAGTGAATAGTGCCGGTTGATGAACAATGCCCATTCGAACACATCAGACTCTCCTCTCTTCTTCTTCCTCTTCTTCTTCTTCTCAGCTCTCTCAACAGGTTCAATTCGGCAAACAGTGTCTATATGTCATTGCGGGAGTTGTTACCAATCAACACCTATGTTAGTGGGATTTGATCATTTTCTTCATTTGAAGGAGTTTCCACATTGCCGATGAAGGTGAAACCAATTGCACTAGTCCCATAATAAATGATCTCCAACTCCTCATGGTACAAGCTAGTGGTGGCAATTGGGCGGGTTGGGTTGGGTTTGGTTTGGGTTGAGCTTCAACACAACCATCTAACCCACCAACCCATTAATGACCCAGTTATATAAAATTAAATGGGTTGGGTTCAACCCAAACCCACTTTAACCCAATCCAACCTGCCCAAACCCATTAATCTTATATTTATGTACTTAAAAAACAAACTAACTCCTGACAAATAAGTTGATCATAGCTTGGTGATAATAGTAATTGCTATTTACACAAATGGTGAAGATTCAAATCACATTACATGCATGTTATTTTTACACAAGCAGCGAAACCATTTAACTATGTTTGATTTCGGGTTTGACTGAACCACTTATGTTCAAACCAGTCAAACCAACTTGAACTATGGATTGAACCGTTTAGATCTGAATCAATCTGGCCAGACCAGACCGGACTGATTCAATTAATGGTGGATTGACAAGTTTGGGCCCGAAACGGGTCAATAGAAGTGAATCAGACCCTTTCCAGATTCAGGTCGGTTTGTGCGAATGCTGGTCATTTCGGACGATCCAAACCATGCAAAGAAAGTGTCTAGCGACTCATCACATCGGGCCCATTTCAGATCCAGGTCAAGCCAGATCAGCCTGACACGGGTCGGGTCGGACCGGGCAGGCCAACCCAAACGAACCAAACCGATGTGATTGGGTATGTTCATATTTAGACCAAGTTGAGCTGGTCTCCAGACTCAGGTCAAGTTGATTTGGATTTATGTCGAATTGGGTGAAGTGTGTTGATTCGAGACAATTAAATTTAATCAATAATTAATATAAAATTAATGCATTAATTATAAATTATTTCATTCAGATGAAGAAAATTAAAAAAAAAAAGCTAAGGAATTAATACTTATATTTGTAGTGATTAACCCAATGGTTATCCAGAACCCAACCCAATGGGGTGATCAACCCATTTCCAACCCACCAAGTAAATGGGTGGGTTGGGCGGGTTAGATACTAGGTGGGTTCAGCGGGTTGGGTGAAAAATTTCCACCCTTAGTATAGGCAACCCTTTTTCCTAATATGTTTAACACACTTATATTTCTACATGAAGTATATTTGGTGTTAGCATCCTAATAATTTGAAATCTATAAAAAAATAATCTATATATATGTTCATAATATTCTTACTAAAATAAGGTAGTCCCATACACTATCACTAATGCTTGGTTTCTTTGTGATTGGATCTATGGTGACCCCTGTATGGTTGCAAATCTTTTGATAATAATTGAACTTTTTCTTCAAATGGTGAAATTTATTCTTGAATTGATCTCGACTATATGACTTGTGGTGCCTTTGGTTGAATTTCTCCACAATATTTTTCCAACCTTCCATATTAAAAGTTGATGTTGGCCTATTGTGTGCTTTTTACTTGTTCAACCTTTCAAGCAATAGTGGAAACTATTGCTTGTTCATGTGCAAAAGCAATAGTGGAAACTATGTGTTATTGTCCAACACCTATGCAGGGGCAGATAAATGGGGTGAGGCAATGAATGTGAGAGAATTGATGAAAGAGTGTCATGTGCAGAAACCACTGGACGTAGCTCCATTGAAGTTAATAATGTAATACATGAGCCCACAACTCCAGATAAGCTACGTTTTCATAGGAAGGAGCAGGTTCTGACAGGATAATCTTCTAGAGGTTTTACTCAAGTACTGTTTATAGATATGAAACCAATCAAGAGCTGGTTCACATCCAACTGCTAGAAAGAGGTTTCATGTAAGAAGAATGCTGAGCATTGACTGGACCCCAAGAAAAAGGCAACTTTCTTAATTCAGAACAAGGCAGGGCAACCAGGAATTAGAGCTTTGCAAATCTGCAATGAATTTTTTGCAGTTCCAAGTCCCACTTTACCGGGCATACTTTTTAACATGATGAACTGCTGAAAATGGTTGAGTTCCAAGCAAGCTAAATAGGAATTACAAATCTGCAAGGAGTTAACAGGGCTTTGAGCTTCAAGCCTATGCTCTATGGAGTTTCTGTTTTTATTAGTAGGATTTAAGCCGATTCTTAAATTTGATAATTTTAACCTAAACATTTTATCATATATACCAATGAAATTCCTGAAATACCTAACACCTAAGCACCAACTAGTTTCCACACTGACTAGGGAGCTCAAGGCAACTGGTCATTGCTTCACTATAATAATAACACAAATGAAAACAAATTCCTAGTCTCCCTGTACAGCTAGTTCTACGCAACTCCTAAACATGATTGTCAAGGCAGTGAAGCAAAGCTCGGATTAAACTTGCTGCCATGTCACCCCACTGCTATCTTGACAATTATGCTGATTAAAATATTAAACACCATTTTCAGCTGCATACAAATTCAGTTCTGTTCCTTTTCCATGAGCAATTTACAAGATAAATTGGTAGCTCATCTCAACAATTCAAATTACATATTATGTATGGAAAAACAGAAATGTCTTCCTAGAACTCAATCAACATTAGTTTCCTGCCATACCTTTGCATTTCAAGAAAAAACAACAGCTAGAGTTTAAAGGACCTTTCCCAAATGGTTCTTGGAAACTAAAACTGATCCTCCCACACAGGCATATCCATGTATAGACAATAAATTTTAGCACTAATTGTTATGGGTTGGAGGACCAATTTTTTGTAAGTTGATATTGGTCTGTGACCAAACTTAAGTAGGATTGACACGATGGTTATGGTTGTAGATCCTAATCCTTTCAAAAAGCTAGCCTCTAGAATGTCTGTTAGAGGAACCAAATGGGGGCATGGTCACAACAAAAGGTATTTCCTGTATGAGACAAGAGGCTGATGAAGATTCTCAAACCATGTCATGTGGGAGAGTTAGAGACAAAAGCTGTTGTGTCATTTGGCAAATGAATGGAAGGACGAAGCTCTTTTTCTGCTTTCATGAGGTCATGGAAACACGGATGAATATGCCTCCAAGCAGTAAAGGTGCAGATTGCTTTACTGTCCCAAGTGATTTTAAGTTCTGAGAACAAATGAGAAAAAAAAACATACATACAGAATACAAGAAGTTCATTGAGGACTGAAAATAATTCTACCCAGTTGTTTGTTAATTAGTAGTAATATCTACTCATAGGTTGCTTTGGTAACGACATGGCTGCTTGTATTGCAGATTTTAGCTTGTCATAAATAAAATTACAGTTACTCTGTAATGATACAACACAGGTATGCACATCTTACTCTGATTTTTTTTTTTTGAAGAAAGTAAAGTAAATTTTATGAGAATAGAGCCTGATTACAGAATACAAGAGGCCCCTTAACCAAAATATATTGATGTTTTTTTTTCCTTTTTTTCGTTAGATGGAAGTAGTCTATAGTCTCTGATATGACAATTTTCATATAAACAATTATAAAACTTATTAGATGAAGCTATCAAATAGAAATTAGTTGTAATAATTCACAGATATACTTTAAATATTGCCGTTTGATAACAGCTGAAGTAGCTGAATCGGAAAAAAAAAAAAAAAAAAGAATGCCAGTGACAGTTAGATTATTGGAGATCCAAATATGATTTGGTTCCAAATTCAAAGAAGAATAAGTTTATTTAAATCCCAACTCCCACATAATCCTAGAGAACTCTAAATTATAACAATTTATTTGAATAAAATCAATTAGTATCCATATCTAATCTGACTAATTTCAAGTTCAATCCAATAAACAAATATCAGAGTTCAACTTAGACAAAATGGATTCAAATTGGAATGAGGCTGAATTCAAAATGGAGTCTGGATTCAAAATGCTCTCATTGTGTTCTTTCCAAAGGGACCAACAAATGACAAGAGGTATTGGCTTCCAAATCACATCAAGAAAAGTTGAAAACAAAAGGCAGGAAAAGAACCAAGAAAATATTCACAGAACATGCCACAATAAACAAATATTTCTGTATTTTGTTATTCACAGACATCAAAGTGTGCACACACTACTCATCCACTTTAAGCTCATCAACCAGAAAGAAGCACCAAGGAAAGAAAAAAAGAAGCCAAGGGGTAGCCTGAGAATTAGGAGCACTTACCACCGGCGGTTCGGTGCAGCAGTGGTTAAGTTGCAGAAGCAAGTGATGAAGCAAGCACTAAGTTGTCGGAGTTGCAGAGGCAAGCATAGAAGCAAGCAGTGGTGACTGGAGAAGCAGTGCAGCGGTGCTCTGTGAGATACTGCAACGGTAAAAAGTAAATGGGGTTAGTTTAGGGTAAATATCAGATGCAAAGCACAGGATTAATATTCATAACATAAAATGGGGTTGCGTGGTTTAATATACGAGAAAAACCCGAGCATGAGAGTTTGGCCCGTGGTGTGGACCGATCCACGCTATCTTTGTGGATCGGTCCACACCACGGGCCAACCGACCATCCTAAACACCTGTTGCATGTTCCCAAACGCAATATCTCGTGGTCATTCCACAATGCCGAACACCACCTAAATAAGAATACATTCATAAATTCTTTTCATTCCGGCCAAAATGAAAGTCCAACCTAACCATATCTCACCCAATCCAAGTTGTGTAGGGGTAACCTTGCATTGGGCTAGGCTGATAAATTTAGGATTGACCTTCAGGTTGGACTATGCCCAAGGCCGAAATTCACACAACTAGGATCGGGCCTAGGTTGACCCTCAAAAATTTTGAAAAAAAATGAGAAATAATAATAATTTCTCCTAAAATTTTCTATTTTAAGACATCACATATTGGACTCTCTAAAAACCACATCTGTGAGGGTAAATTTATCTCAATTAAGAGGAAGAGAGCAAATGTGAATCTACTATATTTTATCAAATTTTTAAAGAAAAACACCCAAATTTAAGAAATTGGATGTGTATTTTCTGATGATCCACGTCATGCTCCAAACCCTTACAGACCATGACCCACTGATGGGATGGACCTAGAGTCTTTGACCTTAGCTACGATGAATGAACATGAGAGAAGAGAGTAGAATCGTGTTAAGAAATTTCATGGGCTCGCTACATCTGGTTTTAAGGCTCGAAACCTCAATTGAGACTTGAGAGAGAGAGATTTAAAAGGTGAGGTCTGTTTATTTATTTGATATATAAGATTTATTGTCTGCTAAGAAAACAGAACTAAATAACAAACCAAACAGACTTGAACTGAATAAAGGTTCAAATTTTTGGTCCTCAATAGATGGTGTTCTTTGAACAGGTTAGAAGTAATGAAGTAATGGTGTTCTTTGAACAGGTCCAAATGTCGGTGATCCGGAAACATATTTGGGATTTTGCAATGTGAAAAAGTCAGCCTTCAAGCTCTAAAGGTTGGTGTTCGATCCTACAAAGAGAAATAATAGAGGGAAGTAGCTTGAGTAAATCACAACTTAGACTTGTGTTTGATTTTAAGCTAAGTTGAGGTTATTTGTTGCAATACCAAAACGTGAATGATTATGTGCTTAATTATATAGAATAAAAAAATTCAAAAAACTGGTAAAATTGAAACAGGAATTTCAGAGGAAGTTTTGAAGGAATGCAAGATGACACGTGGACTAAGTTTGAGCCTGTACAATGCACGGGGTCTGCCATGCACTGACCTATTGTAAATTTGAGACCCAACTTTACCAATGAAGGCCCAACACAACAAAGGCTAGGTTCGGGTCTTGGGTTGTGTCGGATTCGGCTGGGTGGGATGATTACATTTCAAAGAATTTATGATCATATTTTTTTTGTATATCCATCTTTTATTAGACTTTAGAGCCCAACTTAGAAGTAGAATGGATTGAAAATATCAATAAATTTTACAAACAAAATGCATATATGTTGTTAGACAGTTTTGTATGTCCTTAGCTTCAATCAGAATGATATACTTTATGAGTTTATTGTAAGTGAATAATAGTACATATTTGATTCATGTTCCCTTGGTATGTTTCTGTGTAATACCCTTAATTGGACACTTAACGAGACTCGTGTTAGTTTAGAATGTTCACAGCCAGTGGGTCGGTCTGGGGAGACCTATCTTGATAAGGGTGACACTGATGTGCCACCAAGTCGGTTGGGGCGGCCTGTCTCAGTAGCAGGGTGAGACCCTAGGCACATGCAGTGTAGGATTAATTAAATCTTTGAACCGGACCAGATTTCCAGTATTGCCCTGGACCTTGGAGATTGATGGACAAAACTGGAAAGTTACACCCGATCCTTAGACTCAATTATGATACTGCACTAGGTGTCGGATTGGACTGTCTTTGATGTACCAATCAGTGAGATCCTTAGCGGGGGTCAAAACCTGGGTATGTTGGGACAGTCTGAGAACTCATCTGAGTGGGTGATCATAGTGACAGGATCAGCCCCTTTGTCGGACAAAGGTAATGATCGGGGATGCACTCTCTCTGATGGAAACCAAGACTATCGGCAGCCGATTTCAATCGTTGAGATTTGTTTTGCAAAATATATTTTATATGAGATATAAATGTATACATATTATGGTTTCTAAAATGTTTGCAAAGGTTTTAATTCCCGGGATCCATATAAGCAGAGAGTGCAACACTGTTCCTTGCGGCCGAGGGAGAGGTCATCTCTTATTAGGCAGTATTTGATCATTATGGGCTGAGAGGTTGAGTGTAAGACCATTGAGGATAATTCCTGATGGGCTAATCTTGCATCTGCCCACAGTCCCTAGGTGTTACAAGGTGGTTTGGCCCAGGGACCACTTAGGGTAAGTGTTGGGCCCATAGAGCCCATTTGATGGGTTTCAGGGGGTGCACTGTCCATAACAGTGTATTCGGCCAGGCCTTGTAACAAATGCTGGGCCGAACACATGTGGCTGATGTGTAGATCAATGCTTGGGTCCCACGCCATACAAGGAAGCCCAACTGGGCAGCAGTTAGGAAGGATAAGTGAGCATATGACCTTAATGGGCCTGAAGCCCATTTCGAACTGGGCTGTTTAATTAGTTAAATATGGGGCGAATTCTGAGATGGATTAGCAGATAGGATAGGGTTTAAACCCTATCCACTCAGAGAGTCCAGATCTGAATGTGATTCGAATCTAGAAACCTCCTAATGAGATTAGGAGAATGCTAATCTAATCTGCAGATAAGATAAGGGTTTATCCTTATCACCTAAAGGGATGTCTGGTCAAAATCAAATTTGGATCAGCAACTCCTAATTGGATTAGGAGTTGATCCTTTAGGGTTAAAAAGAAGGAAGGGGCGACAGCCTTTAGACATATTATTATCACATCTTCTTTAGAGTTGAAACACAGAAGAAAGAATTAAGCAACCCTGCAGAACTCTTTCTTGCCGCCTACCTTGCCAGTTCGATCTTCAGTTGTGGGAGAAGTCAAAATTTGATCTTGATATCAGTTCTTTGTGAAAGGACTGATAGGAAGTTGTGCTCACGTGCCATCCTGCTGTTTCTTGCGAAGGACAAGGTTCTTAGAGAAGAACACTGCTGATTCTGCTCCATCCTGCACTGCGCCATCTTCAGTGGGAGCAGTCTTTGGATCCTTCCTTGGGCGTGAATACCTCCATTGGGAGATATTACTTCTCCGTATCAGGTATAATTTTCTCCTACTACTTTTGTTCAGATATGGTTCAGTTTATGGTTCAAGATTGATCCTTGAAAATATGATTTTCTAAATAGGGAATGCGATTCCCAGTTGAAGGGAGAGAAAAATTTTTGAAATTCGTCCCCTTCATTCTACAAGATTTGAGCGTCCATACGATGGATCTCTCATCCCTTCATATGTATGTATGTATGAGTTGGTTGGAGTGCGCTTAGGCTACCTGAGGCCTCAACCCAATCTCAATTTTGAGTTTAAGGTCAGGCCCAAGTTTCCTAGCCCAGGTCCAATCCATCCAAAATCTCGGGTTGGACCAAGTAGCGACCAACCAAGTTGCACCCTTAGGTTCGGCCCTAATCCAATGGTCATCCATAGTCTAAGTATCTAAATAGCATCCCAATGAAACACACAAAATAATTATAAATAGGCGTCTAATTATTTTCTAATTTATATTAGTTTAATTAATAAAAATTTGGTAATTTACCAAAAAATTAATTTCATTAAATTAATATTGGTTAATCATGGAAAATTAATAATTTATCAAAAACTATTAATTTTATCAATTTAAGAAAAAATAATTTAGGTAATTTTTGAAAATTGTTACTTTACTAATTTTTATTTTTGGTAATTTTGGCAAGTTTGGTGAATAATTTTGGTAAATGAATACATATATCAAATTTCCTTTCACTCTCTCTCCCCCCTTCCCCTCCTCCCTACTCCCTCTCCTAAGGAAGAAAAGGTAAAAGATATTGGATGATGATAACCAAGAAAGAAAAAAAAGAAAAACTTGAGAACTTATTACATTCCTATTTAATAAAGCTGCAAAATAAGGGAGCACAAGCTGAAAAGTAAACAGGGTGGAGCAATGAAAGAAATATTAGAATTAGAGCTCCTAAGAACTATAGAAAATAGTTATCTTCCTAAGAACGAAAGACACCACTAATTGATTTTTTTAAAGTTGAATTAATTCATTTTTTTCATGTTTTTCATATATGAATTGGCTGAGATTAACTTAGTCATATTGTTACTTTTGTTAATTTTCATTTTTCATGTTAACTATGATATATCTAAAATCCAAGAATTTCTCATGAGCAATGCATGTGCTTAATTGTAAAGACAAAAGGAAAATAATAATAAGAAAAAAATGTCAAGAAGTTATACTAATAACAATCAACAAATAATAATGAGAAAAAATGAAAATAGAAAATAAGAAAAGAAAAAAACTGAGAAGGAATACAAAAAGTAGTGAGTATTTCTTTTTTCAATTTCAATGAACTATATATATCTATCCTTTTATTTTCTACAATTATCTGTTTTATTTTCACTAGAAGATAAATTTGTTAATAGATATACAAAAATTAAAATGTATCAAGGCAGCCAGAGTATACAAAAAAATACAAAGCACATACATAGAATATTGTTAAAGCAAAAAATACAGACTATCAAGGTAGCAGGAATGTTGTTAAAATATACACTCTCATTAGTTGAATGAAATAGAGGCATCATGGATTTCAAAATAATCTTGACAGTAGAATCAGAATTGAAGTATATATGTGCAGTAAAGCAAATGCCCAAAAACATGCCCCCATTCGACAGCCTAGGCTGTCAACAGGGCTCTCCCTGCATGACATGTCAGTCCACCCTATAATGCATGAATGCATCCAGCATGGATATAGTTACAAGGAGTCCGTGTGAATTAAGGTGTCATGCAAGGAGAGCCCTGTTGACAGCCCTGACTGTTGAGTTTGGATGGCTAAATTTTCCCCAACCCCATTTTAATTTGCTCGTAAAAGGTCCAAGCAACTGCCCCCATGTCGTAACTTTGTCCACACGACTAATCTGAATTGAAATGTTTTAAGTGTTCAAATTCCTCCATGTTCATTGAAACCTAGCAATATTGTTTGAACCATTAACCTTGTAGCTTTTCCAAGTGCATGAACTCCATGGGTTCTAATACTGAATTCAAAAGGCTCAACATAGGCACTAAAGGCAATGCTAAGAGAACCAGTAGAATGCCCAGAATTGCCAACAAAGAACCAAGTGATCCCCCCCCCACACACACACATTCTTCAAATTCTCAAAATAAATTCTTTGAGAATAAATTCCTTCTCTGTGTTGGACAGTTTTGTATGCCCTTAACTTCAATCTAATTTGATGTACTTTTGATATTTAGTGTAAATAAATAAAGTGCATGTTTGATTCATGTTGTTTGGTATAATTTTGTGTAAGACCCTAAAACTGGACAAATGGGGAGATTTATCCTACCAAGGCTGATACTAGTGTGCCGCCAAGTGTTGGGATGGCTTGTCTCGGCCACCAGGGTAAGACTCAAGGAACATGCAGTATGGGATTACTCGAGTCCTTGAACCGAACAGATTTCCAGTATTGCCCCCTTGGAGACAAATGGGCAAAACTGGAAAGTTACACCTGACCCCTAGACTCGATTATGATACTTCACTATGTGTCGGATCGGGCTGTCTTTGATATGCCAATCAGTGAGATCCTTAGCGGGGGTCAAAACCTGGGCATGTTGGGGCAGTCTGAGAATTCATCTGAGTGGGTGATTATAGTGACAGGATCAACCCCTTTGTTGGACAAAGGTAATGATCGGGAATGCACTCTCTCTTATGAAAACCAAACTGCCAGCAGTTGATTTCAATTATTGAAATTTTGTTTTGCAAAATTTATATATATATATATTTTTTTTTGTACGGTTTCAAAACGTTTGCAAATGGTTTTAATTCTCGGGATCCATGTGAGTGAAGAGTGCAACCCTATTCCTTGCAGCTGAGGGAGAGGTCCTCCCTTGTCAAGCAGTGCTTGATCATTATGGGCCGAGAGGTTAAGTGTCAGGCCATTTAGGATAATACCTGATGGGTTAATCTTGCACTTGCCCACAGTCCCTGGGTTTTTATAAGATGGCTTGGCCCAGGGACCACTTAATGTAAGTGTTAGGCCCATAGGGTCCATGTGATGGGCTCAGGGGTTCACTGGGCTTCTCAGGGAATTCGGCTAGGCCTTGTGATGAAGGCCGGGCCGAACCCATGTGGCTGGTGTATAGATCAATGCTTGGGTCCCATGCCATACAAAGAAGCCCAACTGGGCAGCAGATTGGAAACTAATTGAGCACTGATTATTTAATGGGCCAAAAGCCCATTTCGAACTGGGCTGATATGATCACCCACTTATGGGGCGGATCTAGGATTAAAGTTAGCAAAAGGATTGGGCCTTTAACCTAATCCACTCTGGGAGACCAACTTCAAATCAGATTTGAATCTGGTAACCTCCTGATAAGATCAGGAGTTAGCTAACCTAATCTGCAGATAGGATTAAGATCATCCCCTATCCAAATGTTGATTTGGATTGGGATAACTCATAATTAGGAGATTTCTTAATCAAGAAGAAAAGAGGAGAAACCCTAAGAGAGAACATGAATAGAATTCAAACCTAGGGTTTTTGGTGCAAGAAAACTTGCAACGAATTGAGATAGGATCTCATAACTCTCAAGAGAGAAGAGAAGCAATATTCGCCATCTTCATCTTAGAAATTCTCCTCCAGCCACCGCCATTCTCTGAAAAGATTGGATCTTTGAAGGAAAGAAATCAAGAAATCAGTTCTTGATATCAGTTTTGCAGAAAGAACTGAAAAGATTTTGTGCTCAGAGTTTTTAGAGGATTCTTGCGAAGGATTCAGTGTGAAGGACGCACTCTGCTGGTTCCGTTCCACATATTGTTGTGTCATCTTCAGCAGGAGCGGATCTGGGTGTCCTCTTTGGGCATGAACACCAACTTTGGGAGATACTGCTTCTCTGGATCAGGTATAATTCCTCCCTTGTCTTTTGGTTCAGATCTGGTTCGATTATGGTTCAAGTATGATCCTTGAATATTGTATTCTAAATTTAGGGAATATGATTCTCAGTTGGAAGAAGGTAGGAAAATTTTTGAAATTCGCCCACCCATTCCGCAACCTTTTTAGCATCCATACGATGGATCTTACCATTCTTTCACTTTGAGCATAACAGCAGGTACATAAACTAAATAACCATGGAAAACAGAAAAACAACAGAGTTTGGGAGGAAGAGTATTACTTTCATTTAAGTAAGAAGCACATGCTCTTTCTTGATTCCGACAAGTATCTGAAGGTACTCTGGGATTTTGGCATCCTTACCCTGTAAGGTGTAGGATTTGTTGGAGAAATCTAAGATAATTGGTCTATTGGTATACCAAAGCGAGTAGAAGTACATAAAGAGATTGGTGAGGATGATGGAGAGAAGGAGCTTTCCATTTTTAGATAAGATTTTGAGGGCTTCTCTTATCATTCCTAGAACACCTGAAACTATGGAAACTTTCATGGATATTAAAGAAGTGCTCATCAATTCAGCAATACCTTATCAGAATTAAGAACTTCTGCTTCATTGAATCTATCATTTTAGACCTGGAAAACCCAAGAGGTATTTGTGTGCCCAAGGGAGAGAAAAGGGTTTCCACAAGATGGGCAGCTGGATCTCCATTGTAACTCACCTGTGAAAACCAAGTTTTTCTGGAACTCCATATAATAGAGTAGATGCTTCCTTCACTTGCCTTATATGGCAATGACTGGATCACAATTTTTAACTGTCATCTAAGTGGATATGGCTTTAGATGGAAATTAAGATCTCCCTTGCCCTACCCTAGGGATGTCAATGGACCAGATTTTTTGTCAGGTTTGACCCGATCCAATATGAATCTAGAAGAAAAATAGTCTTTTGAGAAAAATGACTGTTTAGAAAGATGCAAAGAATCAAAAGAAAGTAGCAGAATGATGGGTTGTCGAAACCCTCAAAATTAATGCTAGTCCCACCCTACAATAAATTTGTAGTAACAGTGGTACCAGGTCGAATCCCACAGGGAGCTAGTAATTTCTCAGCCGAATGCGCAATTTAAAGAGAGGGAAATTCGAATTATTAAATTTCTAAAATAACAATTAACGCAAAATAGCAAATAACAATTAACAAGGAAAATTCAGTCTTACCGAATTCTGATCCAAGGGTTCGAATTGATTCAATTGGTCATCGATCATAGGTAAACTTCAGCAGTCTTGCAATTCAAGTATTTAACCTTAGGATTTATTAGGATAGCCATAATAAACCTCGCGTTTTCCTGAATTAGTTGACCAAATCCAGCATTCGATAAACACTTATCATTAACCGACTGGGTACTGATGAGAACGAAAAATATCATATTTTTCTCCCTTAATAATTAGCCTTTTATGTTTATTTTATGCCCAAATGCACTCATAATTCTTATATTTTGGTTTAAGGCACGAAATGAGGCGTTAGGAGAGAAACAAGACTACTCGGGTCATTTTATACAGTTTCGGCGCCGTGTGGTAGATGAAGCATAACTCTCTCATCCGGACTCTGATTGAGATGATTCAAGATGCGTTGGAAAGACCAGGAAAAGTTTTACAACTTTCCTGTTTTGAAGTTTGATAGATTCGGAATGCATCGAGATCAAAATCGAGCCCGAATTCTCCGCAACTGCACTAGTGACGTATTGAAGACATTCCTTAGCCTTGAAGCTTTCATCCACGATTTCATCACTCTCCCACTCACACAAGAACATTGTTTTATCTTATTTTTGAGTCTTTCCTGGATAAGGGAGACTTGTAGATTGACTTAGAGGAATTTTAGGAGATTTTGAAGGCTTCTCTTGGGTAAAGTAGATAAGAAGAGAAAACCCCAGAGGGAAGGTAAGCATATTGGGAGCAGTCGAACTTCTCTTCTCTCCGCCCTCTCTTCTTTTCTCTCTGATTTTCTTGGAGTTTACACCATGACCATGCATGGCTAAAACTCTTGTACTTGGTCGAAAGAAGCATAACCCTCAGAATCCACCAAACTGTGAGATCTAATTCAGTTTTTATTGTTTAATTCAAGCTTTGGATATCGAATGTTCTTCTATGTTTATATCTATGATTGTTTCGTTTGATTGCTATGAAGGCCTACTAGTTTATTGTTCATTACAATCTATTGCTAGATTAGATATCAAATCCGTAATTGTTTGATCCCTCTAATCTGCGAAGCAACTAGGGTTAATGATTTGTTGCATAAAAAATTGTGAGATCCTAGGAATAACAGTCGACTAAATTAAATGCAACCACTTGTGCTTGTGTTGTTTAGCTCCATCGATCTCTAATGCTTAATGCAATTGCTGGATTAAATCTTTAACGCTTGTTTAGGGGTTGTTTAGTAGTAAGGGTTAAGATGATCGCTTGTTTTTAGATTAACTGATAGTAGGAAGATGCAGGAAATTAATTCCTATGATGAATATTCAAAGTTTGAATTGATTTATCTTTGCATCGATGAGCAGTAGTGTAATTCTGAATTGATTGAGAGTTGAAGCTAGTCCCCCCCCACCTTTATATATCTTTAGAGGAATGGCTGTTTTCCAACTCCCTTTAGGAGATTATCCTCAAAATTAGAAAGTCCTAATTGGTTCTGAACAAATCCTATCATATCTCTTATCTAGTGATCTAATCTCAATTTTCTTATCCTTCTAGAATTACATTTGAAATTTAAATCTGATGGGGCTTTTTATTCTTGAATTCGAGTTGGGCTCTTTAATAACTTGGGCCGCTACAAGGCTTTCCTGCGAATTGGGCTTCAGTTGTGAACTGGGCTTTACTATGAATTTGCTCTGAATTCGAGCCTGATTTTAACCTCGATGCAGACCGAATCTGTCAAAACCCAAAACATGAGTTGTGGAGTTCTCCCTTATCTTTCCAGTGCATTGTGAATCATCCCAATCGAAGTCCGGAGTTGAGAATTATGCCCCAATTACTAAACGGTGCCAAAACTGTGCAAAATCATCCGATTAGCCTTGTTTTCCTCCAGTTGCCTTCTTGCTTGCCCTAAATTGAAATACAAGAGTAATAAGTCCAATTAAGTGCTAATTTACTGTAAAAGAATGAGTAATTGGGGATAAAAATATGATAATTTTTATTCACATCAAATCCCCCCACACTTAAACCTTGCCCGTCCTCGGGCAAGACAAAACTCAAGCAAAAACAAAACAAACCGACTGATTTTTAAATTCTCTCTCATCATGATGTTGTCATTTCGCATGTTTCAATCCAGACTTAATAATTTTCCCATTTTTCACTTCCTTATCCCCTTGAACTTGTCAAGGATTAACCTCAAATCACCATTCCTCATGATTCCAAGTTAAATCAACAGTCAAGGAAACAAGCATTCCATCGTCTGAACATTCTTGAACTAAAATAAGCACTCATTGTTTTTACAATCAAATATAGCCAGATTCAAACATCCTCTCTCTGTTTTTGAGGTGTCCTTAGTCTCTCGTGTCAGACAAGGTATGATATTACCATAAGCTTGTTTATGTATCACATCTCCACCACTAAGCATGAGTTCAATGCATCAAAAGGTGAAATGAGGCTTAGGGTTCTAGGGGTGAGTGCATTTTATGCTCCATCTCACCCTTTTCTTTCGCTTCTAGATGTGAGTGCATTTTATGCTCCATCTCACAAGGGCATCACCATTCCAATCCATGAACTCATTAACATGGTTTCAACATGTCTAACACAGCAAGTTCTAGAATAATCAAACCGTGTTTGACAGATTTTTAGGCAAAAATTAATCAAACACTTATAAGGGTTAAATTTGTATTGAATCTTGCCTATTGATCATTTAAAATAATGAGGTACCTTATGCACCCAAAAATTTTAGTTAGTCATGCTTGCATCCTATCTTGTCTATTCAACCTAAGCACGTAATTCATAATAGTTTGAAATTATTCAAAGATAAGTTTCTAGGGAGCAGAAACTTCAAAAAGCAAGGTTAAAAAGTGACAATCGAAGCATGCTAAGGTTACCCCAGAAACTGTCAAATTCCCCTAATCCCCCCACACTTAAGGTATACATTGTCCCCAATGTATATGACTGTGCGTACGATAGAAGGATTTAAGGGAACTTCCCTGAATGCCTTGTTGAGATCCTTCCGATGTGAAATCAGCTACTAAACACGACCATGTTCCTAAAATTGAAAACAATAAAAATAACTAGACAAAAATAATTAAACACAATGGGTTGCCTCCCACAAGCACAATTGTTTAACGTCGTTATGCTCGACGTCCTTCTTGCTTTCTTAATTCGATGAATAATGAGGGAGATCCAATGAGATGTCTACCAAGGAAGAGACATTTGCATCCTCATGGAACAACTTTAATCTATGCCCATTCACTCTGAAAACCTTTTTTGTATCAAGACTTTTGATCTCCACTGCACCATAAGGAAACACATTAGTAACAACAAATGGATCCATCCACCTAGAACGCAACTTACCTGGCATGAGTTGGAGTCGAGAATTATATAATAACACCTTTTGATCAACCATAAATTGTTTCCTTAAAAACAAATTATCATGGAACAACTTGGTCTTCTCTTTGTAGAATCTCGAATTCTCATATGCTTCTAACTGCAACTCCTCCAATTCTTGTAATTGGAGCTTTCTTGCCTTGCCAGCTTTTTCTATGTCCATATTGCAACGTTTGATCGTCCAATATGCCTTATACTCGATTTCAAATGGTAAATGACAAGATTTGCCAAAAACTAACCTATAGGGAGACATGCCTATTGGTGTTTTTTATGTGGTTCGGTATGCCCAAAGTGCGTCATCTAGACGTAGACTCCAATCCTTTCTGCCCGGTCTCACCGTCTTTTCTAAAATGGACTTGACTTTTCGATTGGAAACCTCTGATTGTCCATTTGTCTGGGGTGATAGGCAGTGGCGACTCGGTGATGCACCCCAAACTTTTTCAGCAAGGCTTCAACGGCTTTATTGCAGAAGTGGGTCCCTTGATCACATATGATGACTTGAGGAATACCAAACCTACTAAAAATGTTAGATTTGATAAAACCTACAAAACACTTAGAATCATCAGTTTTGGTGGCTTTTGCTTCCACCTATTTTGAGACATAATCAACCGCCAGAAGTATGTAAACAAAACCACAAGAGGAAGGAAATGGTTTCATAAAATCAATACTCCAAACATCAAAAATTTCGCAAATAAGAATGAGGGTTTGAAGCATCTCATTTCTGCGAGACAATGCACCTGTTCGTTGGCATCTTTCACAATTTTTACAGAACAGGTATGCATCTTTAAATAAAGTTGCCCAATACAACCCACTATCTAAGACCTTCCTAGAGTTCTTTTTTGCCCAAAATAACCACCACAAGCATAATTATGACAAAAATTCAAAATCGACATATGTTCGCTTTCAAGAACACATCTTCTAATCACTTGATCAGAGAAAAATTTCCACAAATAAGGTTCGTCCCAAACATAATATTTTGCCTCATACATAATTATATCCTTCATCGACTTGCTAAGATAACTAGGCGAAATTCTAATAACTAAGTAATTCACGATATCCACATACCAAGGGATCATACCTTTTATTTGGAACGGTTGCTCATCAGGAAAAAGCTCAGAGATGGGTGAGGAGTCTTCATCTTTTACCAACCTGCTTAGATGGTCCGCCACTGAATTTTCAGCTCCCCTTCGATCCTTGATTTCTAAATTGAACTCTTGGAGCAAAAGTATCTACCGTATCAGTCTCAGCTTTGACTCCTTTTTCGCCAATAAGTATTTCAAAGCTGCATGATTAGAAAACATAATCACTTTAGAGCCAAGCAAATATGATCGAAATTTATCTAAAGCAAAAACAATTGCTAATAGCTCCTTTTCGGTGGTTGTGTAGTTGCATTGTGCAGCATTCAGTGTCCTCGAAGCATAGTAAATGACATGACTCTTCCCATCAATCCGTTGACCTAGAACATCTCCTACCGCATAGTTGCTTGCATCACTCATGATTTCAAAGGGCAAATTCCAGTCCGGTGGTTGAATAACAGGTGCAATCGTCAGCAAATTCTTGAGCTTATCAAATGCTTCCTTGCATTCATCCCCAAAGTCGAAAGGCACATCTTTTTGAAGCAATTTGGACAATGGCAAGGCAATTTTTGAAAAGTCATTGACAAACCTACGATAAAAATCTGCATGTCCAAGAAAAGCACGCACTTCCCTAACATTTGTAGGGTAAGGTAAGTTTACAATTAAATCAACCTTTGCCTTATCGACTTCTATGCCTCTTGCAGAGATAACATGTCCCAACACAATGCCTTCCTTTACCATAAAGTGGCATTTTTCATAATTCAAAACCAAATTATTTTCAACACATCTATCCAGAATTTTACTTAAATTATCTAAACAATCATCAAATGAATCACCATAGACACTAAAATCATCCATGAACACTTCAATGCACTTCTCAATAAAGTCAGAAAATATACTAATCACGCACCTTTGAAAAGTACTCGGAGCGTTGCACAGACCAAAAGGCATATGTCTATAGGCGAAAGTGTCGAATGGGCAAGTAAAAGTCGTTTTCTCTTGGTCCTCTTGAGCAATAACGATTTGATAATAACCTGAAAATCCATTGAGAAAACAAAAGAATGCCTTGCCAACTAACCTTTCTAACATTTGATCTATGAAGGGCAAGGGGAAATGGTCTTTTCTAGTGGCTAAATTAAGTTTCCGAAAGTCAATTACCATACGCCAACCATTTTGTACCCCCATTGGGACCAGTTCATTACTTTGATTTCTTACCACAATGATCCCAGTTTTCTTGGGTACAACATGTATTGGACTCACCCACTTATTATCCGAAATCGGATAGATTATCTCTTCATCTAGTAACTTACACACTTCTTTCTTTACCACTTCTTTCATTGCCGGGTTGAGCTTCCTTTGCGATTCTCTAACTAGCTTGGCACCATCTTCCAAAAGAATTTTGTGCATGCAGATTGAGAGGCTGACCCCTTTTATATCGGCTAAGGTCCAACCAATCGTCGCCTTGTGCTCTTTTAGAACCTTGATGAGCCGTGCCTCTTGATCATCAGTCAACCCTTTTGCAATGATTACTGGCAATGTTTCTTTGTCACCCAAGTAAGCAAACTTAAGGTGATTTGGCAAGGTCTTCAGCTCTAACTTCGGAGCCTGCAAAATAGAAGGCAACAATTTCTTATGAGAAGACGATGATGGAATATCAGAATTTGTTACCCTTGTTCCAATATCGGTTCCGAAGCTTCATAGGATGAATCTAGCTCTTCCTTCATATCCAATTGTGTACTCAATTCGAGTTCCTCATTTATATCCTCTTCCCCAAAAAATTCCTGCACAATTGAGTCAATAATGTCAATTGAACAAATCGAATAACATTCATTAGGGTACTTCATTGCTTCGAATATATTAAATTTAACAATCTCGCCATCAAACTCGACGGAGAGAGTACCCTCATCCACATCTATTTTGGTTTTGGCCGTTTTCATAAATGGCCTGCCTAATAGAAGTGGGGTTGAACTTGTGATAGTATCTTCCTCAATCTTCAAGATGTAAAAGTCGGCTGGAAATATAAGGTCATTAACCTGCACCAAAACATCTTCAACAATCCCTTTAGGGTAAACGTTAGAATGGTCAACTAACTAAATGACAACCCTAGTTTCTTTCAATGGACCTAAATTCAAAGCACAATAAATTGAGTATGGCATGACATTAATGGATGCACCTAAATCTAGCATGGCACGCTCAATTCTTTTGTTGCCAATTACGCAAGGTAAAGTAAACATACATGGATCAGCACCTTTTTCCGGCAAGGTCCTCTTGATGACAGCTGACACGTTCTCCCCAACCTTTACCTTCTCATCTCCTCTCAGCTTCCTTTTGTTAGTGCACAACTCCTTCAGAAATTGTGCGTATTTGGGGATTTGCTTGATGGCATCTAACAAGGGAATATTTATTTCCACCTTCCTAAAGGTCTCCAAGATTTCTTGCTCGTACTCTTCTTTCTTAGATTTTTCCAACCTACTAGGAAATGGTGGCACAATGGCATTAGACATCTTAGGTAGAGGGGGACTGGGTTTTACCTTATGGGAGTTCTCATGCAATACTTGTTCCTCCTTTCTGCTATTTATCCTCCTTCCTTGGGGAAGTAGGCTGTAACTGTAATTCCTTCCCACTTCTCAGCACCACTGCACTTGCATTCTCCTTGGGATTGACTACCGTCTGTGATGGTAGCTTTCCAGAGTTCTGCGCCTCCAACTTGCTAATAGAAGTAGCAAGTTGACTGATTTGGTTCCTTAAGTTCTAGATGTTAGCCATTGTTTCATGTTGGAATTGTTGAGTGTTAGTCACTAGAGCTTTAACTATCTCATCTAAAGACATACCTAAACTTGAGGGTTGATTTTGAACTTGGGTAGGTGCCGGAACTAGAGGTTGTCTGTTGAAAGCTTGGGGCTAGAATCTCTGTGGTCCTCATTGATTTCCGTAGCTCAGATTGGGATGATCCCTCCACCCAGGATTGTAATAGTTAGAATAGGGGTCATACTTGCGTTGAGGTTGGCCCGGAAATCCTCATACGGCACTGACTTGCTATGTTGAACCATCCTGTAATGATGGGCACATATCCGTAGGATGCCCAGGAATCGAGCATATGCCACAAACCCTTGCCGTTTGTAATTTCCCTACAGCCAATTGACGAACCAAAGCAGTTAGATCAGATATTTGACTTTCCAAATTAGAATGGCTTACCTCATTAACATGTCTGATAGCACCATCTGTTCTTGCCCCAAATTGTTGGGAATTTTTGGCCATATTGGAAATCAATTCCCTAGCCGTTTCGTGTGTTTTATTGACCAAGGCTCCTCTACTAGCTGCATCTACCATACTTCTATCCATAGGTTGGAGTCCTTCATAGAAGTATTGGATTAATAGTTGTTCAGGTATTTGGTGGTGTGGGCAACTAGCACAGAGTTGTTTAAACCTTTCCCAATACTCATATAGTGTCTCACCACTAAACTGCTGAACCCCACAAATCTCCTTTCTAACATTTGCAGCTCGTGATGCAGGGAAATATTTATCTAAAAACATCATATTCATCTCAACCCATGTACGTATTGAACCAGAAGGAAGAATATATAACCAGTCATTTGCTTTATCTCGTAAAGTAAAAGGAAAAGCTATAAGTTTTACCTGATCCTCAGTTATACCCTGTGGTTTCATGCTCGAACAGACGACATGGAACTCTTTAAGATGCTTATGAGGGTCCTCACCTGTAAAGCCATGAAAAACGAGAAGTAATTGAATCAAACCCGATTTAAGTTCAAAAGCTACTTCGAGAGTGGGATAGATTATGCATAAAGGCTGCTAATTCATGATTGGCGCAGCTAACTCTCTTAGCGTTCTTTCTCTATCAGCCATCCTTTCTTCCTCTTCGAAAATGGGTCGATCACAAGTTGTCAAATCAATATCAGAATTCACCCTTTGAGGTGAATGGCCCTTCCTTTGTTTCGCCTCCTTTCTCAACCGATGGGTGGTCTTCTCAATTTCAGGGTTATATTCTAGTTCACCTTGGTGAGAAGCACGAGTCATAAAACAAATGAGGTTAACACAAATAGAATGTACAAAGCTAAGAAATTAAAGTAGCTCCTTGGCAACAGTGCCAAAATTTTGATGGGTTGTCGAAGCCCTCAAAATTAATGCTAGTCCCACCCTACAATAAATTTATAGTAATAGTGGTACCAAGTCGAATCCCACAGGGAGCTAGTAATTTCTCAGTCGAATGTGCAATCTAAAGAGTGGGAAATTCGAATAATTAAATTTCTAAAATAACAATTAACGCAAAATAGCAAATAACAATTAACAAGAAAAATTCAGTCTTACCAAATTCTGATCCAAGGGTTCGGATTGAGTCAATTGGTCATCGATCATAGGTAAACTTCAGCAGTCTTGCAATTCAAGTATTTAACCTTAGGATTTATTAGGATAGCCATAATAAACCTCGTGTTTTCCTGAATTAGTTTACCAAAACCCAACATTCGATCAACACTTATCATTAACCGGCTGGGTACGATAGCGTTCCATAGCAATTAATGATAGCAATAACCTTTGTGAAAACAATTAAACCAAAATAACAATAATTGAGATAACTGCAATTATCGAATCTTGTTCCGTTGATTCCCCTTAGGTTAAAACATGCCAATACATTGGTCAAAGGCTGTCACGAACAATTAACCCAAAAAGATAATAACCTAATTGCTACTTGAACCACTATTTGTGACAATTACGGATCATCGAACCATGGATAGCACTAGGAAGATCAACATTAATTAATTTGTTAGACTAATTAACATTAACATCCATAAGAACATGCACAAGAATCAACGAATACTTGAATTAAAAGCAAGAATTTAAATTATACACAGAACCTCGCGACGACACAATTGAATCGAAAATCCCCCTTGAATCAGAAAAGAAAAGCTTAGTCACTCATGATTATCGACTCCTTCTTGCTCTGCTTCCCAGATGGATGGACTAATCTTCTGAATTGATTGAGTGTTGAAACTAGTCCACCCCCCCCCCCCTTATATAGCTTTAGGGGAAGGGCTGTTTTCCAACTCCCTTTAGGAGATTATCCTCAAAATTAGAAAGTCCTAATTGGTTCTGAACTAATCCTATCATATCTCTTATCTAGTGATCTAATCTCAATCTTCTTATCCTTCTAGAATTACATTTAAAATTTAAATCTGATGGGGCTCTTCATTCTTGAATTCGAGTTGGGCTCTTTAATAACTTGGGCCGCTACAAGGCTTTCCTGCGAATTGGGCTTCAGCTATGAACTGGGCTTTACTACGAATTTGCTCCGACTTCGGGCCCGATTTTGACCTCAATGTAGATCGAATCTATCAAAACCCAAAACATGAGAGTTGTAGAGTTCTCCCTTATCTTTCCATTGCATCTTGAATCATCCCAATCAGAGTCCGGAGTTGAGAGTTATGCCCCGATTACTGAATGGTGCCGAAACTGTGCAAAATCATCCGATTAGCCTTGTTTTCCTCCAGTTGCCTTCTTGCTTGCCCTGAATCGAAATACAAGAGTAATGAGTCCAATTAAGTGTTAATTTACTGTAAAAGAATGAGTAATTGGGGATAAAAATATGATAATTTTTATTCACGTCACAAAAATCAGAATTCAAGAGGGGAGAAGATGAAGAAGAAGGTGGTAGCAACTTGGGTTCAGAGAGAGATTTTCAAACATAATCTCTTCTCTTACACCCTTAATTCTATTTTATTAAGTTAAACTTTGGTAATTTACAGAGAAGCCCTTAGTTGGGCAGAAAATTAAAAAAAAAAAAAAACTTAACATAAGAAAGAATAGGCCCAAAATAGGCCTAGATTAAGGCCCATTACAGCAAATATCATAAAAGATAAGAAGGATAAACAACCTATGGGCCATTCGGCCCATCTTCTCTACAGTCCCCCTCAAGCTGAGCATAGATGTCAACCATGCCAAGCTTGCCAATATCATGCTGAATTTTAGTCTTGGAAATGCCCTTGGTGGGGAAATCTGCTAACTGTCCTTCAGAGGTGATGAAAGGTAGACACACTTCACCAGAAGCCACTCTTTCTCGAATGAAGTGTTTGTCAACTTCAATATGCTTAGTTCTGTCATGTTGCACATGGATGTGAGCAATGTTGATGGCGGCCTGATTATCACAGTATAACATCATTGGCTTATCGTGCTCAATACCCAATTCCTCCATCAATGATTTAAGCCACAATAGTTCAGAAACTCCATGTGCCATGGCTCTTTATTCTGCTTCGGCTGAAAATCGAGCAACAACTGATTGTTTCTTGCTTCTCCAAGAGATAATGTTACCTGCCACCAAGCTACAGTACCCAGAGGTAGATCTTCTGTCATCAATGTTTCCAACCCAGTCAGCATCTATGTAGGCTTCAAGTTTCATATGGCCATGCTTGGCAAATAGAATTCCCTTTTTAGGGGAGCCCTTCCAATAATACAGAATCCGCTCTACTGTTGCCATATGAGTATCCCTGGGAACATGCATGAACTGACTGATGCAACTGACAGCGTATGCAATGTCTGGCCAAGTCATGCATAGATAAAGAAGTTTCCCAAGTAGCCTCTAGAAGACTCCCTTGTCTTCTAACAATATTTCATCTGAAGCAGAGAGTTTGTGGCTCATATCAATAGAAATAGCAACTGGTCTAGCACCCATCTTCCCTGTTTCAGAGAGCAAATCAAAAACATACTTCCTCTGAGAGATAAGAATCACATCCTTGGATCTAACAACTTCTATGCCAAGAAAGCATCTCAATTCCCCTAGATCTTTGATCTCGAACTCTGTATGAAGGAAAGATTTGAGATCATTAATTCTCGAGACATCATTATCAGTCACAACAATATCATCAACATACACAATCAGGTAAACAACCAAGAATCCTCTCCTCTTCACAAAGAGTGTATGATCAGACTGTGTCTGTACATAGCCAAAACTAACAAGGGCAGCCCTAAACCTTTCAAACCATGCTCTAGGGGACTATTTGAGTCCATAAAGAGATCTCTTTAGCCTACAGACCTTTCCTTTCATATCTGTTTCATACATCCCTAGAGGAAGAGACATATAAACCTCCTCATGTAATTCTCCATTCAGAAATGCATTCTTTACATCCAGTTGATAAAGTGGCTAATTTGAATGCACATCCAAATATAGAAAAACTCTCACAGAAGTCATCTTGGCAACAGGGGCAAAAATCTCCAGATAATCAATCCCATATGTCTATGTATAGCCTTTTGCAACCAACCTAGCCTTGTACCTTTCAATGGTGTCATCAGCATGATATTTGATAGTAAAGACCCACTTACAGCCTACTGGGTCCTTCCCTTCAAGCAAATCAACCACTTCCCAAGTGTCATTCTTGTGCAGGGCATCAATATCTGTTCTCATAGCATCCCTCCATTTTGTAATATTAAGAGCTTCTGACACAGACCTGGGAATTGGATTAGAGGCAACAGAAAAAATGTAGGCAAAATATGAAAGAGAGAGCAAACTATAAGAAAGGTGTTTAGAAATGCAATGTGCAATACATTTCCTTTTTCCTTTCCTAATAGCAATGGGGATATCAAGGTCTGGGAAGGATGGCTCCAAAGGGGCTGTAACAGTACCTGTTGTCTCATTTGTAACTGGAAGTGCATGAGGCTCATGTGTTGTAAGGGAAATAACCTACTCATTTCTGGTTCTTTGCCTTTGATACATCCTGGGATTAAAAAGAGGGAGAGGAGGTAAAGGGGGAGGAGGAAGAGACTCAACTAGGACAGGAAGATGAAGAGCAAACACATGTGACAAATCCTCCCCCTTTGGACAATGTTTCTCCAGGGAGGAACCATAAAAGGAAGAAATCTCACCAAAAGTGACATTCATTGAAACATATCGAGTGTCAGTCTTCAAATCAAAACAATAATAACCCTTCTGTGTGGGGGAATAACCAAGTAAGATACACTTGTGGGCTTTTGGTCCAAATTTATGTCTTTGGACACTTGGGATATATACATAACAGGTGCAACCAAAGACACGAAGAGGAATAGAAAAAAGATCATTGTCCGGATGGAGACTGAAGGGAGAGTTAAACCCTAAAACCCTGAATGGCATACGGTTCACAAGGTAGGTAGCAGTGAGAACAGCATCACCCCAAAACTTTGTAAGGACATGTGAGGCAAATAAAATACTTCTTGCAACTTCAATAGTATGCCTATTTTTTCTTTCAGCAACTCCATTCTGTTATTGGGTCCTAACACAGGAGCTTTGATGAATAACCCCTAAATCAGTGAGATAGCAGGTCAAATATTTCTCAAAATATTTTTTTGCATTGTCGAATCTGAAAATTTTAATCCTGGTATCAAACTGGGTTACAACAAATTCATGGAATTGCCTCACAAGTCTGGGAACTTCATCACGGGACTTTATCAAAAATATCCAAGTGAACCAAGAAAAGTCATCAATGAACAAGATAAAATATTTGTAGCCACCCATAGAGGGTAAGTGGTAAGGCCCCCACACATCAGAGTGCACAATATTAAAAGGAGAAGAATATATTTTATTACTCAAAGGATAACTGTTTCTACAATGTTTTGACAATTCACAAGACTCGCAATGAAGACTGGACAAACTAATTCCCTTAAACAGTTCTGAGAATAAATGACTTAATGTTGAAAAAGAAAGATGACCCAAACGAAAATGACATAACATGACTCGATTGATGGACTCTGTAGATGTAGACCAAAAAGCAGCTTTTCTAGGTTGTTCATGGCACTGTCCAGGAGTATCTAGCAGGTATATTTCATTCACCTCACGGTCACTCCCAATGACCTTCTGAGACTCCAGATCCTGAAAAACATAGTAGGAAGGGAAGAAGGTTACACAACAGTTTAATGACTTAGTTAGGCTACTTACAGATAACAAGTTTGTATTTAGTCTAGGTACATGAAGAGCAGAAGAAATAACCAAGGAGTCTGTAGCCTTGATGGTTCCATTGCCGGAGATAGGGGCAAGAGAGCCATCGGCTAGGGTGATTTTGTCACGTCCATGAAGTAAATCATATGAAACAAACAAAATAGAAAGGCTAGTCATATGATCAGAAGCACCAAAATCAATAATTCAAGGGATCCTACAATTACCTGAAATGGTTGCACGATTGGCAGAAGCCCGTATACCTGAATGAGCAAATGCAGAAGAGGTTAAATTTTCTGAAGGGTTGGAAGAAGAGGTCACACCCTCTAGGTGACTGATTATCCTCCCAAACTTCTCATATTCTGCCTTCATAGCTACTAACTGCACACTAGCCGTCATCTCTTCAGTTTGGTATCTCACTATCTAGACCAGCAGCAACATTAGCACTCCCTGCCCTTTTATTATCAGGCTTCTTCTGAAACTGAAGTGGTAGGAGCTCAGGATGCAATTTTCATCACTTGTCTTTAGTGTATTTTGGCTTTTTACAATACTTACAAACAATCTCTTTCTTCCCTAAGCTACTTAGAATCCCTGCAACCCCCTTGGGTTTCACTCCCATATTAGCAAAGTGATCATTTAGACCAGCCCCTTGAACTTGGACAAGTCTCCTGCTTTCTTCACTACTTACCAAGGCATATGATTGAGACAGTGAGACACTATCCTTTGATAAAATATTTTGTTTTGTAATATCATACTCTGGATTTAGTCCTATCAAGAACTCAAACACCATGTTTCTCTCAACCAGTTTTATATAAGTCTCAGCATCATTAGTGGTGTCCCAGGTTACAATTTCTATCAAATCTATTTCTTGCCATAAAGACTTCAGTGTTGAGAAGTATACAGCTAATGGTTTCTCCCCATCTTAAATTCTTCACATCATTTCTCAACTTGTAAGCTCTGGCCATATTTAATTTTTGGGAATAGGTTTCAGCAACACTATCCCAAATTTCCTTTGCTGAATTCATCCACAAATAGTATTGACTAACCTATAGTTGCATTGAATTCACAAGCCACCCAATAACAGTATAATTTTCTTGCATCCACTTTTCATATGATGGGTCATCTTCCGAATGAGCCTTTTTGCTCCCAGAGATAAAACCTCACTTGCCTCTACTACAAATATGAATCTTTAGTGATTGTGACCAAGCCAAATAATTAGTTCCATCCAGTTTGATTGTGGTCACAGCCAGTAGAGAGTCTACAGAGGCTCCCGGAACCTGTCCGGATTCAGCAACATGCTTGTTTTCAATGTCTGAGGAGTTCATCTTCTTAAACACCTCAAAAATGATTTTAAACAACTTCGAAAAACACCAAATGAAGACAGAACAAAATTGTGTTGTGAGCCAACCTCTATACAGTCGTACCAATAATCTGCGTCACACCCGGAAGCTGGGAGAAACGGAGAAAATTCAGCCGCTCCTTGTAGACTTCACAGAACACCAATCCACTTGATTCGATCTTCAAGAAGGAGAATGAGAAAGCCTTCAGTCACTGAGCGCCCAGGTCAAACTCCCTGTGGGGCCCACAATCAAATTTCTCCAGAAAATTAGGGTTTCGGGCAACACACTTGAATCTGTCAAGGGGGTGACAAAGTCAGTCCTCTTCTCTCCAGAAACCACTAACAACTGGGCTGAAAAAGGTGTCTAACTATTCATACGATTCAGTTCTCCATACACACTGTGTATGAAAAAAAAGGTGAAAAAAAGGGGAAAAATGAGTTTGCTCTGATACCAAGAAGAAAAACAGCTTTTTGAGAAGAAATGATTATTTACAAAGATGCAAAGAATCAAAAGAAAGTAGCAGAAATCAGAGTTCAAAAGGGGAGAAGATGAAGAAGGTGGCGGCAACTTGGATTCAGAGAGAGAGATTTTCAAGCATAATCTCTTCTCTTACACCCTTGATTCTATTTTATTAAGTTAAACTTTGGTAATTTACAAAGAAGCCCTTAGTTGGGCAAAAAATTAAAAAAAACATAAGAAAAAATAGGCCTAGAATAGGCCCAGATTAAGGCCCATTACAGCAAAGATCATAAAAGATAAAAAGGATAAACAGCCTATGAGCCATTTGGCCCATCTTTCTACAAATCTTTTACAAACAACTTGGATCCAATTTGATCCAAGTCCACTAGAAAGAGGACCCAATCCAATTTGTTTTAATGTAAATGGATCATATTGGACCCGATTTGATCGTAACTGGCTGAAATATTCAAAAACATTCCATTCTAAAATTTAATATAACTGAGAAAAACATAGAAATTGCAGAAAAATATTAGAATTTGCAAAAAAACAGAAATTACAGAAAACACAAAATATGCAGAAAAATAACAGAAACTACAGAAATTCTTTATTACCATTGAGTTCTTGTTAGCTAAGTTATATGTTAGTTCAATGTCGGCTTCATTTAATTTGCAAGACTACAATGATGTCAAGACTCAAGAGCATTGACAAGTCGCTCCTTAGAACATATAAAGAAAAACCAGAATAGAGAGAATAGAGAAAATATTTCTTAACTCTACAAGATGAAATGATTCTCGCTTGCAAATATTGCAAATTAGGAATCCTTCCTACAACAAGGAAATGTATTTCAAATAGATCTCTATCCTAATACAGAACATAAACTAGAATGCATAAAGAAACATGATTACATTTTGTGACCTAAAAAGTAAAAGCTATTTTTGGTAGGTAGCTTGGTCTGTTGCTGAAAATGAGAGAAAGCATAACATAGCTAAAAAGATGGATGCTACTGATGAGAATAAAAATTATCATACTTTTATCCCTCAACATTCAGTCATTTATACTTAATAAGTACCTAATTGAACTCACTATTCCTGTATTTTGATTTTTTGCACAAAATAAGGCGTCATGGGAAAAACAAGGCTAATCAGGTAATTTTACACAGCTTCAGCACCGCAAGATAATTTGGGAATAACTCTCCCATCCGGACTCCGATTGAGATGATTCAAGATGAATTGGAAAGATAAGGAAAAACTCTACAACTTTCATGTTTTGAGTTTTGATAGATTCGGACTGCACCGAGGTCAAAATTGGGCCCAAAGTCTAAGCAAATTCGTAGAGAAGCCCAGTTCGCAGCTGAAGCCCATTTCGCAGCTGAAGCCCATTTTGCAACTGAAGCCCAGTTTACAGAGAAGCCTTGTGGCGGCCCAATTCGCTAAAGAAGCCCAATACGAATGCAAGAATAAGAAACATCAAAGAATCCTATCAGATTCAATTTCCTGTTGTATTTCTAGAAAGATAAAAGAAGATTACGATTACCAGATAAGAGATAAGGATAGACTAGATCTAATCTAAGCATTATCTATTAGAGAACTGATCTCCCAAAGGAGAAAGAACTCCTTAGAGGAGCAGGAGACAGCTCCCTCCTAAAGCTATAAAAAGGGGGGCGGACTAGCACCTAGGCCATCAAATCCTCCAAGAGAGCTTCAGCCTTCAGAGAGAGACATCAGCAACCAATGAGGAAAAAGCATAGTTCGCCCCCCTCTCATCTAGAAGCTACAATTTCATCATGGAGTGTTTGTAAGTTTTTATTTCTGGTTGAAGGGTTAAGGAAGCTTTGATTCTTTAAACATTGTGAGATCTAATTGATTCTTATGTCAGTTCATTGTTTATGGGTATTCATATGTTTTCTGCGATTAACTATGAAGATTATTTTTATTGATTAAGCAAGAAGGGCCCCTTGTTCATTCAATGCAAAAAATCTATGGCTGATTGAACCTCCAGTTTCGTATATGATTGGTAGGTTCAATCATGGTGGCAACTAACAGAAATTGATTGCAAAAAAGTTTTCGATCTATGTTAGGAAAATGTATGATCTGGTTTAAACGGTCCAAGCTTGTAAGATCGCTGACCAGAATTGGGTCTCTCCCCTCTTAATGCTATTATTAGATTAAATCCTAAGAGTTTGTTTAGGATTGTCTATTAATAAGATAAGCAATCAAAGAGCTTGTTTTGGTTGTCGAATAATACGAATAGAGGCTGGTTGTTAGAGCTTGTTAATGGCTATAACCAATTTATTCATAAACATATGAATCTATCTTTGCATCGATGATCAATGATAAGAATCAAAGCTGAACTTGTCCCTTCAATTGGAAGCTACCTCCCATCAATTTGATCTTACTTTCTGTTATTTCCTGTTATTTTCCTTATTTCATCTTATTTTCCTTATCTGCACAACCCCCCTACTTCGATTACTTGAAAATAAATCCACCCAATCCCTATGGATACGACATTGCGCATCACTATCTACAAATTATTTAATTGGAGCAAGACTATTTATCTTTGGTTTGATTCAACACCCACCAAATTTTGGCGTTGTTGCCGGGGATTGGCGTCCTAACTAGATTTATTTCCTTTTGCTTGGTTTATGCCTTTTTCTTCTCATGTAGGTGAACTCCACTACGATCCCGAAATCGAAAACACAGTTTGCCGCTTGAGGAAAGAAGCCAAGCAATGTCGCAACCAATCAGTATCACTCCCAACTCCCGGAGTGAAGTTGGCTGCAAAGATCGTTGAGCCATCTAACCATCCTGAAGAAGAAGTCATGGCCAACAACGAAGAGAGAACTCTTAGAGAACTAGCCGCACCGGACCTGCACCAACAACCTCTCTACATCGAATATGCAGATCTAGCGGTACCGTTCGAACTCAAATCTGGTCTTATACACTTCCTACTTTTCGAGGACTTTCAGGTAAAGATCCCCACAAACACTTAAAAGAATTCCATGTAGTATGCTTAAGCATGAAACTTCAAGGTGTTACCGAGGAACAGATCAAACTGTGTCTTTCCTTTCTCATTAGCTGATAAAGCTAAGGATTGGCAATTTCTTGAAAAGTTCTTCCCTACCTCCCGAGCTGCTAACATCAGAAAGGAGATTTGTGGTATAAGAAAATTCAGTGAGGAAACTCTCTACAAATACTGTGAGAGATTTAAACAACTCTGTGCCAGCTATCCACAACATCAGATTCCAGACCAGCTCCTTATCCAATATTTCTACGAAGGGTTATTGCCGATGGATAGAAGTATGATTGATGCAGCAAGCGGAGGTGTGTTGGTGAACAAAACTCCTACCCAAGCAAGAGAATTGATCTCGAACATGGCGGCCAACTCTCAACAGTTTGGCTATAGGCTCAACCCTCCAGCAAACCATGCTAATAAGGTAAACATCTCTTCCCTAGAACAACAAATTGCAAGTTTGACCTCTCTTGTTCGTCAAATGACTATAGGTAATATGCAAACGGTGAAGGCTTGTGGGATTTGTACAACTACGGGACATCCAACCAACATGTGCCCTACACTTTAAGATGAACCCTATGAACAAGCCAATGCTGTTGGAGGCTTCCCACAAAAGAGATATGATCCCTACTCAAATACCTACAATGCAGGATGGAGGGATCATCCTAACCTTAGCTATGGAGTCAAGCCCTTTGGCTTCCAACAACAATATCAGTCTAGACCACAGGCTCCACAATATTCATCGTCTAACCCATGTCTCTAGATAAAATTGTTAAAGCACTTGCAACTAACACTCAACAATTTCAACAGGAGATAAGGACAAGCATCCGAAACTTGGAGAATCAGGTTAGCCAATTGGCAACTACTATGAATCGAATGGAATCTCAAGTATCAGGAAGGCTACCTTCCCAGACCATGGTCAACCCGAAGCAGAATGTTAGTGCGATCACCTTGAGAAGCGGAAAGGAGCTGAATAGACCTAGCAAGGAAGTGCCTAATAATACAACTGAAGACGAAATAGAAAAGGAAGCACTGTCACCCCAAACTCAAGATCCAAGCGGTAAAAAGCCCCAAGCCATAGTGATCCCTCCACCTTTTCCTAGTTGATTTGCAAAATCCAAGAAGGATGAGCAAGACAATGATATTCTTGAGACATTCTGCAAGGTTGAGGTAAATAATCCCCTCCTTGATGCAATGAAGCAAGTACCCCGCTATGCTAAAATCCTCAAGGAGTTGTGCACCACTAAAAAGAAGTTGAAAGGTGATGAAAAAGTCCACATAGGGGAAAATGTTTCAGCAATCCTCCAAAAGGAATTACCTCCTAAATGCAAGGATCTAGCACAAGAAGCTTTTGATCTTGATGGGAATGATGTATTCGAAATCACCATTAGTAAGCATCCTGAGAAAGAGAAGTTAACTTGGAGTTCTAAATTGCAAGAAACTGTTGCAGCATTGAATGGTTCTCCAGAGTTACAACAGTCAGATAATGCTCCTTATATTATGTGGCCAATTCCTAACAAGAAACCTGTACCCTCTATTTTGCAGGTCCCTATTCCAGATTTGAACCCACCCATGATAGATGAAAGGGGAAGGCATCGGAAGTTGCAACTACAAGACCTGGAGGATCCAGTTTATGATTAAAAACAGGGAAGTTTCTTTTTCCTTTTTTTTTCTTCTTTTTCTTGTTTTTTGCATTTATAGTTAAGTTATTTCCACCTTTTCGTTTTACCTTACATTGAAGACAATACGTAGACTAAGTGTGGGGGGGAGAGTATAGGATTTTATTTCAGTTCAATAGATATATATATATATATATATATATATATCAAATCCTCAACTCTTTTAAAATCAATTGAAATAATATTTTGGAAAAATTCTTGTGGACCTAGTAATGAGGTACAATTAAAAAATACACGACTTATCTAAAGCCATTTCCAGTTAAGCTAGTCCTAAACTCAGGTTTAAGTAAATAGGGTAATTACTTAACCATTGCCACAATTGGTAGGATGAAGCATAAAATGCACCTACCGGTCAAGTAATCCAATGGTAGGATAGAGCATAAAATGCACCTACCAGCCAAGTCATCCGATGGTAGGATGGAGCATAAAATGCACCTACCAGCCAAGTCATCTGATAGTAAGACGGAGCATAAAATGCACCTACTGGCCGAATAACCCAAAAGTGAGATGGAGCATAAAATGCACTCACTTCTTCAGATGAGAGAAAAAGAAAATAAAAAGAGATAAGATAAAAAGGTTTTCCCTGATTTACTACCTGGTTTGCAGTAACAAAAATTGGATTGACTGATGAATGAGTCGTGTATGACTTGGTTGTGTTGATTTAACGGTTCACAATATTTAACCTAGAATATTTGTGGAAAAAGATGAAGTAGAGTTGAGTTTAAAGATTGGTAGGATATTTAGTCTGTTCTTGTTTTATTTTTGCTTGAATTTTGTCTTGCCCGAGGACGGACAAGGTTTAAGTGTGGGGGGATTTGATGAGAATAAAAATTATCATATTTTTATCCATCAATATTCAGTCTTTTATACTTAATTAGTACCTAATTGGACTCACTATTCTTGTATTTCGATTTAGGGCATGAAAAAAGGTGTCAGGGGAAAAACAAGGTTAATCGGGTAATTTTACATAGTTTCGGCACCGCGAGATAATTTGGGCATAACTCTCCCATCCGGACTCCGATTGAGATGATTCAAGATGAATTGGAAAGATAAGGAAAAACTCTATAACTTTCATGTTTTGAGTTTTGATATATTCGAACTGCATTGAGGTCAAAATTGGGCCCGAATTCTAAGCAAATTCCCAAAGAAGCCCATTTCACAACTGAAGTCCATTTCGCAACTGAAGCCCATTTCGCAGCTGAAGCCCAGTTCGCAGAGAATCCTTGTGGTGGCCCAATTCGCTAAAGAAGCCCAATACGAATGCAAGAATAAAAAACATCAAAGAATCCTATCAGATCCAATTTCCTATTGTATTTCTAGAAAGATAAAAGAAGATTAGGATTACCAGATAAGAGATAAGGATAGACTAGATCTAATCTAAGCATTATCTATTAGATAACTGATCTCCCAAAGGAGAAAGAACTCCTTAAAGGAGCAGGAGACAGCTCCCTCCTAAAGCTATAAAAAGGGGGGCGGACTAGCACCTAGGCCATCAAATCCTCCAAAAGAGCTTCAGCCTTCAGAGAGAGACATCAACAACCAATGAGGAAAAAGCAGAGTTCGCCCCCCTCTCATCTGGATACTGCAATTTTATCATGGAGTGTCTGTAAGTTTTTATTTCTGATTGAAGGGTTAGGGAAGCTTTGATTCTTTAAACATTGTGAGATCAAATTGATTCTTATGTCAGTTCATTGTTTATGGGTATTCATATATTTTCTGCGATTAACTGTGATGATTATTTTTATTGATTAAGCAAGAAGGGCCCCTTGCTCATTCAATGCAAATAATCTATGGCCGATTGAACCTCCAGTTTCGTATATGATTGGTAGGTTCAATCATGGTGGCAACTAACAGAAATTGATTGCAAAAAAGTTTTCGATCTATGTTAGGAAAATGTATGATCTGGTTTAAACGGTCCAAGCTTGTAAGATCGCTGACCAGAATTGGGTCTCTCCCCTCTTAATGCTATTATTAGATTAAATCCTAAGAGTTTGTTTAGGATTGTCTATTAATAAGATAAGCAATCAAAGAGCTTGTTTTGGTTGTCGAATAATACGAATAGAGGCTGGTTGTTAGAGCTTGTTAATGGTTATAACCAATTTATTCGTAAACATATGAATCTATCTTTGCATCGATGATCAATGATAAGAATCAAAGCTGAACTTGTCCCTTTAATTGGAAGTTACCAAGTAAAAAGAAAATTTTAAAGTGATAAAGAAGAGATCTCTTATGGTTTCAGTTTACCTCCTTAACACCCTTACTTCTTTGCATAATTAGAAGAACAGGACTGACTCTGGAGCTTTTGTTCCTTGACGTCTGCTAAGTTCTAACCAAGAAAATACAATGAAAGGAACAGGGGGTTTACCTGCCATTGTCAATTCATAATATTCTTCTCTTCCTACATATTTGGCCTTTTCTCAAGTTTAACAGTAGTCCATACACAATTCCTTCCCTTAGTTACTATCATGGAAAATGTGAGAAGCCTTCCTAGTGGTAATGGTGATAGTGTTAGACAGTTGTATGCCCTTAGCTCCAATCAGAATGATGTACATTATGAATTTATTGTAAATGAATAAAGTACATATTTGATTCATGTTCTTGTGGTGTGTTTCTGTGTAATACCCTTAAACTGGACACTTATGAGACTCGTGTTAGTTTAGAATGTTCACAGCCGTTGGATAAGTCTGGGGAGATTTATCCTGCCAAGGCTGACACTGGTGTGCTACCAAATGTTGGGGTGGCTTGTCTCAGTCGCCAGGGTGAGACCCAAGGCACATGCAGTGTAGGATTAATTGAATCTTTGAACCGGACCAGATTTCCAGTATTGCCCTGGACCTTGGAGATTGATGGGCAAAACTGGAAAGTTACACCTGACCCCTAGACTCGATTATGATACTACACTAGGTGTCGGATTGGGCTGTCTTTGATATGCCAATCAGTGAGATCCTTAGCGGGGGTCAAAACCTGGGTATGTTGGGACTGTCTGAGAATTCATCTGAGTGGGTGATCATAGTGACAGGATCAGCCTCTTTGTCGGACAAAGGTAATGATCGGGGATGCACTTTCTCTGATGGAAACCAAGACTACCGGTAGCCGATTTCAATCGTTGAGATTTGTTTTGCAAAATATATTTTATATGAGATATAAAAGTATATATATTATGATTTTCAAACCTTTGCAAAAGGTTTTAATTCCCGGGATCCATGTAAGTAGAAAGTGCAACACTGTTCCTTGTAGCCGAGGGAGAGGTCATCTCTTGTCGGGCAGTGTTTAATCATTATGGGCTGAGAGGTTAAGTGTAAGACCATTGAGGGTAATATCTGATGGGCTAATCTTGCATCTGCCCACAGTCCCTAGGTGTTACAAGGTGGCTTGGCCCAGAGACCACTTACGGTAAGTGTTGGGCCCATAGAGCCCATGTGATGGGTTTCAGGGGGTGCACTGTCCATAATAGTGTATTCGACCAGGCCTTGTAACAAAGGCTGGGCTGAACCCATGTGGCTGATGTGTAGATCAATGTTTGGGTCCCATGCCATACAATGAAGCCCAACTGGGCAACAGTTTGGAAGGCTAAGCGAGCACATAACCTTAATGGGCCTAAAGCCCATTTCGAATTGGGCTGATTTGATCAGTTAAATAAGGGGCGAATTATGAAATTAGATTAGCATATAGGATTGGGTCTTAACCCTATCCACTTAGAGAGTCCAAATCTAAATGTGATTCAGATCTGGAAATCTCCTAATGAGATTAGGAGAAGGTTGATCTAATCTGCAGATAAGATAAGGGTTTACCCTTATCACTTAAAGGGAATTATGATCCAAATATGATTTGGATCAGCAACTCCTAATGGGATTAGGAGTTGATCCCTTTAAGGTTATAAAAGGAGGAGGGGGGGGCAGCCTTTTGACACACTTCACATTCTGTCTTCAGAGCTGAAATCACAGAAGAGAGAATTCAGCATCACTGCGATAAATCTCTCTTGCCGCCTCCTTCCTGTCGCCGCCATATCTGCCAGTTTGATCTCCTATTGTCAGTGGGAGTGATCAAGATTGGATCTTGATATCAGTCCTTTGTGAAAGAACTGATTGGAAGAAGTGCTCACATGTCGTCTAGCTAATACTTGCAAAGGATCTGGTTCTTTTGAAGAACGCTGCTGATTCTGCTCCATCCTGCACTGCGCCATCTTCAGTGGGAACAGTTTTTGGTTCCTTCCTTAAGCGTGAACACCTCCATTGGGAGATATTGTTTCTCCATATCAGGTATATCCCTCTCCTACTGTTTTTGTTCAGATCTTATTCGGTTCTTGGTTCAAGATTGATCCTAAAAATATGATTTTTCTAAAAGAGGGAATGTGATTCCCAGTAGGAAGGAGAGAAATTTTTGAAATTTGCCCATTCTATTCCACAAGATTCAGGCGTCTATACGATGAATCTCTCATCCCTTCAGATAGATGTTGCCCCCCCCCCCTCCTCTCTCCCAAACATGGAAAGGTTCTGTAGGGGATATATTTTTCTACTGCAGGTTCTGCTGCTGTGACTACTGGAGATATATTTATTTGTTTTCACCAATCACCAATAAGAAACCATTTAAAAAAAGCAGGTTCTGCTTACATATAACTAATCCCTAAACTTTATGATCATACAACTTCATAGTAAGACCATTTTAACTAATAAACTTTATGATGCCAATGCTGTTAGAACCTGCAGCATTGATGCTGGAGTCCCATTTGGTTGGGATCTTGTAATGCTAGTGGAAATTCATATTTGCATCTGTACTGATGTCCTTCTATCAGTCATATTGAAATAATGCATTGATTCAACAGAACTTTGTAAACCAAACTTCAGCAATTCAAATTTCTTGTTGGACAAGTCTTTTATCCAGTATTAGACCATATTAATTCATAGAGAAACTTATGTAAACTTGTCTTTGACAATTTAAATTTTATATAAGACAAAATGACAAATCCCTGCATTCAGTAGTCAACTCAATTGTATATGCTTTTTTACTTGCACAAGTCATTGGCAAAACTAAGGAACTACTGTCCACCAAAAATGAAAAAGAGCAGAGTTTTGACGGGAAAGTCTTGAGTCTCACATTATGACAGTATGAAGAAATGGATGAAGCCTGCAACTTGTTGAAGAGCAGAGTTTTCACAGGAAAGGTAGCTAGCCTTGCAGTTTCAATGATCCCTTGCATCAAGAAAGAAAAACGAATTTGATTTCTTCCTGAAAAGAAAACCTGATAAAGATCAGGAAGCCTGAAGCAAAAGTAAACTAGAATTTATAGTTGGTTCATTTACAGATAAGTAAGTCAAACTTGAAGTTGTCAAAACTTTTAAAACAATACCAGGAATGACACCACAGACAATACAAGGAGAAACAGGCCAAGTATTCACTATTAGTAGAATTGAAGCTTCATGTAGTGAAATCTCCAAACAAATTTGTACAAGAATCTCCCATAGCCCATTGTATATGACTTTGTTTGTATGATTTTGTTTTTGAAACCAAAAAACTACCGCCCTATCAGCAAAACCATGCATATTGGCGAACACCACCCTAGAAAGCATCTCTAATTTCTGAATCAAATTAAAAGGATTTTTGCTTTGTTTTAGAAAAAAAGTACATCCCATAATGAATTTTGGATTTTATTCTACTGTGGCAGCTCTTAGTAACAAGGGAAAAAACAGGAAACATTCATAATGGACAACACCTCAGAAGTAAGCATAACAACCTGGAAGTAAAAATCCTATAGTATTTGGATTTCATAAGTAAACAAGCTCTAAATTATAAGAAAATAAGAAAATTTATACAAAAAGCCCAATCAATTATGTCTATATAAATAATACAACCAGAATAGGACAAAAGGACATGAGCCCTCACTTTTGATTATAAAACCATGTCAAAGGCAGACTTCACTGCCCTTTATAATTGTTGGAATCATATTGTAGCCAATTCCTTGCGTCACTTCCACTTCACCAGCATGGTTCACCTTTCATTGGTAATAGAACATAGTAAACACATATGAACTAAAGATAGATGTTCACCAGGCTGGTTATACCAGCCAACAAGATTGCTATGCTCAACTAAGTAGTCTCTGTTAAATTAATGTTGCATGTTTCAAAACTAAGAAGTGCTGAGATGGGGACGAGAACAAGAACATAAAGAACAACGAGAAGGTACCCTTGAAACCTTCTTGATAAGCTGTACAGATTTCCCAATTGCCTCCTTCAAAAACTGAGACCACGAGGCTCACCATCCAAATTGCAGCATGCAGAGGGTCATGCCAAAAAAAAGCATGGCTGATGCCCTAGCAAAACAGGGCATGGGTAGAGATCAGTTATTTTTTCTTATTGAAATGGGGAGAGGGAGTAAAGACCATCCTCTCTAAAATATGGTATGTAATCTTCGTATATATTTACAGTTTATTAATAACTATATGGCTGATGCCCTCCCTAGCAAAACAGGGGATGGGCAGAAATCAGTTTTTTTATTGAAATGGGGAGGAGTAAAGGTCATTCTCTCTAAAAGGTGTATGTAATCTTTGTATATATTTACAGTTTATTAATAAAGCTGATTGTTTATTAATAAGGCTGACCTCTGTAAAAGGTGCTGGTTAATTTTTGCAGTCTCTGTTGTCAAGAGAGGAACCCGTCCTGCATGTGCTGGTCCACTGCCCTTAATTCTTACAGCATCTGGTGGCATTTTTTTTAAGTTGTTTGGATCTCCTTTGTGCTCCCTATTGATCTGGGCATCCTCTTTTCATTCCTGGCCAGCTACATTTCCATGTCATGTACTTTCTGGAGTTCGTTGTGTCTGAAGTATAAATGGTTGAAATCGTGGAGAAAAGAAAGACCATCCATACAGCAGCTATGAAGACCAAATCTATCACTATAAGAATTCCAAGATCCCTTCTGAACTTGCCAACTAAATCAATATATTCAGGGCTTCCTGCTAGTGGTCTTCAGATAAGTTCATTATCTTCAGAGCCAAAGGTTTGAAATTTTGAACATTTTCAAGGGGTAAGCAGGCCTAAGACTGACCTCCTGACCAATTTTGAAAAAAAAAAGTTATGTAACTTCAAAACACCTGATACACATGTTCATGCATATTGGGTGCATCGATACTTTGAACCTTGTAAAGAGCTAAATCAACAATCAATGTTTTGAAATCTACAGAAAGAGGCTGACAAACATTCAGATTATTCCTAAGAATTTGAACAGAAAAATAATACTCCTCTATACTCTTGTCGCCCTAAGGGTGGGCCTTGGTGCAATGGTTGTGTTGCTCCCTTGTGACTTGGTGACCAGGGTTCAAATCTTGGAAACGACCTCTCTGTATGTGCAGGGGTAAGGCTGCTTACATCTGTCCCTCCCCAGACCCCACATTTGTGGGAGCCTCGTGCACTAGGCTGCCCTTTTATACTCTTGTCACCCTGCAGAAAGTAGTCTTGATCTAGTGGTTATATTTGGGTTACATTGTTCTGACCCGAATACAACTAACATACTTTTTCCCACATATTCTTTGTTGTATCCAAAAACGTGACGTTTGTACTGAATTTTGTCTTCATAGTTCATACTATTCCAAAGCCACACCATTATGTGCGCATTCTCTTGAACCTATTCACTGTTCCCAGAGAACCAGCTATTGTCATATTGTAAAAAATATATTCCCTTTGGCTTTGAGATAGACTTCGTTTAGTTTAATGGAGGTCATCTTAACTGTAAAGTAAACTGAATTGAATCAATCCAGATTTTGAATATCCACTAGGATATTGTTACTTACCTGATCCCCTTACTGGTAAGCACCCAGAACATGTTGTACCTTCACAAGCTTGCTAGAACAAACTTTTGTACAGCCTCTTTCGAACATAGATTCAATTAACCACTTTAAGTACTGCATCAATCTGAAATCAGGATTAAGTGCATCCTCTAATATCTTTCATACACAGTTAACACAGGAATACCACTAAAAGGAAGCATTTGCACACTAACTTTCATATACCAAAAAGTACTAATTTTCAATTCTGATATTATACTGCTGTCATCTCTTGTACTGACTTCTACAATAGCTTCTTAAACCCTTCAATCCATCAATTTCACAAGCACCACATATGATATTCTTCTATTAATTTCCAAATAGAGGAACTTTAAAAACCCAGTCACCAAGGAGGCCGTAAACGATTTGCACTCACCCTGCTCATAGACCTGAGATCATATGAGAGAAGGCCATAAATCTGTAACCACAATCTTAGGGAAAGGAGATAGAAGTCATAGAACAGATTGCAGGTCTTAACTAGATTTACCTGCTCTGATACCATAGAAACCTGCAACCTCTAGTATAAAAGAAATGAAATGAAAAGAGAAGAGAAAAAAAAAAGAGAAAGAGAAGAGAAAGAAGAGAGAGAAATTGGTATAGAGAGGAAAAACATACACTCTACCTACACTTGGAATCTATTTACAATAAGAGCCAAACTACCCGCTGGGCAGGTAGTTCTGGAGCTTTTCTACAGAGCACAATAACTTGTGGAAGAAGATTATAGCTAAGAAGTATGGTTTAAGGAGCAATGGTTGGGATCCAGAGATCCCTCAACAATCCTACAGTTGTGGCATGTGGAAAGGTACATCGACGGTTTTCTCTCATTTCAGTAAAAAAATAAAGTTCAGGGTGAAGATGGAATCATGGAAGGAAGTTGAGATTCTGGATGGACCCACGGTCTGGTAAAAATGCCATTAAAAGAAATGTTTCCAGTCCTGTTCAATATGGATGAAAACAAATCGACTTGGGATGCTGAATCACATGTGGTAAATGATTAAAAAAAAAAGGAAGAGAAAGAGAAAAACAAAGCTCAGTTACAACGGAGAGGGGAATGGAACGAGGAGTTCTCAGACCAAGAAGATGAATTCACAGATGAAGTCTGATGCAGGCTTTAGGATAGGGTCATTTGTCTCTGGTCAGGGTCGGGCTAGTGGCCCTTATTTTTTTGGGTTTGTTATGGGTCTATGTTTTTGTTTTCTTTTGGACGATTGGGCAATGATCATGGTTGTAAGTTGTGGTTGTATTGGGCTTTTTGGGACTGGCTTTCTTGCTTTTGGTGATGTCTTATCACCTTCTGCTGTACTTCCTTGCATTATTCCAGAATCAGCACCTAAATCTGCAATCTCAGGATCTAAGATGCTGGAAATGGACACATTCCAGCATAGGAGATCCACCACTCTCACGAACTAGTCTCCACTTTACAATTAATTGAAAATGGATAAAATCCTATTACAATTCAATCCAATATAGTTTTCCCTATTAACCCCTTGTTTTGCTAGTACATCAGCCATGCCATTTTCCAACCTTTGCACCAATTGAATTTTTACTTGAATGTCCCTAGTGAGCCACTTGAACCTTCTTATTTCACATTCAGGGGATTTTTCAATTAAGTCTTTTTATAAAGGTCTAGTTGGTGAGCCACTTGAACCAAGGGAGCACTTTCCAAGCAAAGCTATATGGGGAGCTACTGCTCTATTAAAAATTGAAGAGGGGCTTGAATGCACCAGATCTGATGTGTTTGCTATGCAATAGTAAGGAAGAGACATCAAGCCATCTGTTTTTACATTACAAGTTTAGCAGTTCTTTTGGGCAGCACTTTATCAAGCCAATTAACTTACAGTGGTGATTCCCGAAGTCACTCAAAGCACTTTTAGAAGAATGCAGGTCCCAGGTATGTCCAATAAAGAAAGGTTTGCTGGTCAACCATTCCAACTGCAGTAATGTGGGCCATCCGGTATGAAAAAAACAACAGAATTTTTTAACAGAAATTAATCTCTGAAACAGGGGTGATTAATTTGGTGGTAGAGCAACTCTGGAATTGGTTGTATATACACAATGTATTTGATGAATTTTCTGCTTCTTTTTTTAGGGTGGACTTTTTTGGGGCTTCCGAAATAGAATATACATGTAAAGGACCACTTATTGTTTGATATTAATACAATATACTTTTTTTTCAAGAAAAAACATTAAAATGACTATACTGTCCTCTTTTTGGAATTATAGACTAGGAGAAAATTGCCCTGCCACCTACTCTAATATATAAAACACTACTTCCAAAAATCTGCTTGCTAATCTCAAGAAGCCAATAATAACTATCACCTGGCTATCCATGCCTAACAGAGCATTCAATGAAAAGTTCATTGACCTAGTAACAGCCCCTTCATAACATTTAGATATATGCCTTTCAACCCCTTCAGAATAGCAATATAATGAGACCACAAGAGTTGAAGACTTTTCACTTTTTTTCTTCTCCCCTTGCAATAAAGGTTCCACTTTCTTGAGACATTGTTCAACTACAGTTAGTAACAGCAACCTTAACAAAATAGTATGGAGCAGTCTAATCTCACTCCTGTGACATGGACATTTATCACCACTCCCAAGCAAATCTACAGGGATAAAATTCTCCTTATCCACATGATCCTCAACTGCCAAACACAGGGAAGAATAATGCCCAATTTAGTTCTTTGTTCTTTTCTTTTCTTTTTTTTTTCCTTCATTCAGTTCCTTTGCAATGAAATGTGGGCAACATACACAAACAGGAAATCTTTAATAATAATCACTGAATTGATACTAAAGTTTCCCCTAAACAAAATTCATGATGACTTGTTGAAAACTAGAAAAAATAATTAAATAAAATGGCTTTCTATTTTATGGAGAAGAATAACAAAACCTGAAGCTAGGGAAATTTTACCCTGAATAACACGGAGGTTACCTCTTCCCCCTTCTTTCTTTGTATTATGGTTAGGTCTTTGAACATTTTTGTTCTTTTTTTTCTCCTGTTCATTGTAGTAGAGCAAAGCATATATAATTGGTGTCTATGCAAGTCTAGAAGAACTAGATAGAATGTCTTCTTTATTTCTAAAGGTAGCAATCCAATTGGAATATCAATTTATTTTGTTATTAAGGGTTAGCTTTCATATAACCACATTAAGGCAGTAGCAGTACCATAGGTGCAATATACCTAAAATAATTAAGTTCCATGAGGTTGATTTAGACTGGGAGATGAACTTGTTTAAGAAACTGGATGAACCTGGTAAATATAGACACCCAAATATCAACTAGCTGATCAACCTAATGTAATGAAAAACCTAAAAAAAATAAGCACTGCAAAAATAGAAAGATATATTCAAGTTGATATGGATTCAAATTTCATTAATTAATTTCCTCATAGATGAATACATAATCTCCACTTAATAATGGAGTTAAATACATTTACCCTCTTTAATTAGATACAAGAAAAAGATGTTGTTTTATAGAAAAATAAATAAAAAACGGTTTTCAGAGCTTTCGACCATTTCCTAACTATCAAATTTCATTCATGCTATCTTCTTTTTGAGATGCCTTTGGGTGTCCAAGAATTGATATTGAAATTTGGTACCAACATTACAGCAGCTTTTGCATCCTCCCAAACACAACATAGATGAAAGGAATAAGAGAGAAACATCTTGCTCCATGTTCGTTGCACTATAAACCATACATATCAAGGCTCCATTTGCTTCAATGTAAAGCATGTGGAAATTTTATGTAAAGGGGCAGAAATAATAATTGAAATATTTCAGTCAGAAAAATTATACATTCATTTCACAGACAAACAAAGATGTTTGCTTCAATACCAAAAGAAAAAAGTTTAGCCATGGTAAATTGTTGATCTGTTGAATACAGAACAGGTGGCAAATTGTTAGCCTCATGCCACAATAAAGTCATTTGCAAATTTTAAGTGTTGGTATAAAGCCATCAATTCAGCCATTAATAACATTCAATTTCTCACATTACCCAAAAAACTGCCAAGGATGTGCTCTTCATGTCTCTTGAAAATAATGGGGCCAAACTTAACAGTCTTGTTTAGCGCACATCAATAAATGAAGTACAATCAATGTCCTGGAGAGTGATTCTACCCAAGAATAAATCACTTACATGGTCAGAACAAAGTGGGAGACACTTCTTGTTCAAGCTTTCATGAATAGCTCCCATTCTTGGAACCCATTTTTCTTCATTTAATGGATTCACATTCAAGCGGTTTTGTAGTAACCGAATACGATAAATAACAACATCCATTCTATCACAAAAATGAGCTATACAAGAACATGCAAACTGCTCATCAGAAACCAATCTGATCAAGGCCATGGATAGAACACCATCTACAGGTTTTGGATCTGAAAGATTTTTATCACCCATCATTTTAATCTCCCTTTCTGTGGGAAAGTAGATTTCTTCCATGCCATTTGCATCAGATATTTTCAAATCTTTACTATAATGCTTAATGGCCTCTCGTTTGGTGGATTCATGCTTTTCTGCTAGTGTTAATAAACAAGAAAACCTTAAGTGATAACTTACAACTGTTTTCACCATTTTGAAATTACGGCAACAGCAAAAGAAATCAAGCCACCTCTGTCCTATGCCAGCATACCACTTGATAATATCAGTATCATCCAAAGGGATAAGCAACTTGATTGGTCTTGGACGCCCCATAGAATTTGTAAATCCAGCCATTTTAACAGCTTTTCTAACTAGGTGCATGGGTGCAGCAACTTTCATACACAATTTTGTCAAATCTTCCACCGTACTCTCTGAGTACTTTTTCATCTCTTTTTCTTCTACATGTTGTTTTTCTTCCTCTAAAGCTTTTCTGATTTTGACTGGACTCAAGTACTTGTCAACTTGCATTTGGAATTGGTCATAAGCATCCACAAGGTCATGGGGCAATTGATCCCTAATGGATTTTAAATAGAAAAAATCACCTGCAGAAAGTAGTCGGTGCCAATTCTGACGCTCCTCCAAAGACCCAAGGAACTCTTGTACCACTTCCTCTCCCCAAGCTCTGAAGATATCTCTGACCTCTGTCTCAATATGAAAATCAAACTTGAAACCATTAGACTGCTTCAACTTCTTGAAGACATGATTTAAAATTTTCAACCCAAGTTTCTTCCTATTGGTCTCTCTAGCATTTCTCAATTCCAAGGCTTTTGCCTCTTTCTGTTTAAGGTACTTCTTCCGAGCTCTAATTGCTTTTTCTGACATGGGGGGATGCAAAACCGAAGGAAGAACTGCCTGAAGCTCCACCCCTAGAAAATCAATCTTCTCTGAGACAGCACTGTGGATTACAGTATTTAATTTATCAACCTTTAGCTCCAATTTCCCTTCCAAAAACTTCACAATCTGATTCTTCAAATCCATAGTCAGCATTTTTGAGCCAGACGTTATAACCAGTATTTCATCCAAATACCTAATTGCATAAACCCTTATATGTTTACGGAAAACATTAGATGAAGATAAAAGTTCATTAGAATCAAGTTTTGGATTTTCCTCATCCATCCTGAGACGGATATCTTGGATTTCTTTATCAAGACCATTGAAGAAAACATTAATGAGAATGGCACTTAAGGCACTTTCTTGAGGAAAACCTCTTCCCATAGAACAACCACCAAATTCAATTCGTAAAACTTCAGACTCAAGCAACCTCTTAATAAGATTAGTCAATAGTTTATCTTCTATTTTTTCTTCCATAATCAAACTCAGTTTTCGAAAATGGTGATCACAAAACATGTGCGGACTAAACCTAATCCTAAACCACCAACTGGGGTTTTCTACAGAACTCTTAAGATACCTAATTGCAGTGTGCCTCCCCATACCCACACGCCCTCCATAAGCAAAGGTTGCGAAACGCTTGTCATAAACAACCTCCAAAACCATCCGAACTGCTTCAACAACCACTTTCAGATTCAGGTTTGGAAGAACCAAGGACTCACCTTTCTTTCTTGATGGCAACACCGTAATGCAACAAGATTCGACATCAAATCGTTCTTCTCTAAGTTCACGAGCCATTTCTTTGACCGAGAACCTCTTTGAGACCGAGTCAATAAGAGAAGACGAATCGGAGGAAGAAGTTCCACCATGATTCTTCGCCCTAAGGTTTTCGCAAGCAGTGAGAAGTACACTGGGAGTGGATATAACGTTTTTTACGAGGTTATAGAATTTTCCATGACTATACTGCTGGAGAATCAGGGTTTCAAGTTGGGTTCTGTTAATGGGTTTCCAATGTTCTGATAATAACGCAGGCGAATTAGAGCAACCGGTGAGTGAATGAAATCTATGGTGGATGAGATGATTTATCCGAGCTTCAACAGCGTCAAAATATAGGAGAAAAACTCTCATGACGAAGAACTGAAATTGTAAGCTCAATGTTCACCCATAAAAACCTTGTTAGTCGATGCGACGGGCAACGATCACTAACCACTGCCGTCCATAGCATGGAGGCGCGGAATCGAACCTGCGTATCTGCGGATTTTTATGGGAAGCAGAAGCTCAGTGCACGTCACGTGCAACCTGCTGACCTCAGAAGTCAGAACGCTGCTCACAAAACAATGTACCTGTATCCTGTGCATGCCCACAACAACTCTGCCCACCAGATCTGACAACTACGGATTGGAAATATCTCCCTTGGGAGATGTTCCCAATACATGGTGGTGGTGCTATGTGGGTATGAATGTGGGAATAATCTGTGGGTAGCTAAATTCCCTCATATGTGTGGTTGCAATGATATATGGGTAGGTGGGCAAGAGATCTGGATTTAGCACTTGTAGCAAAAGCTCCCCTTTGCATCTGCTACCCACAACACCAAGTCATGTATTAAGAATATTCCCTATGAATGAAAAGGGAAATATTCCTAATGCACAGTTGTTATATCCCGTGTGTGGCAGATCCAAATTCAGGCCTTACTCATTTTAGTGCAAAGAGGGAGTAAGTTGGTGGATCTCGTAGAATTGAAATAAAACTGTATTCAGCCGCCATTATAATAGGGCCTGCGGAAAACAATTTTCCCTCTTAGCTAACCAATACTTTTGACTTTCCCACACACTGTCGAAAACTCAAGACACCCATGCCTTGTCCCTTATATACTTGGTAACTAGTCAGGACCCATGCAATGTATGGGCTTTAAGCAAAATTAAGGATGAAGCTCAATGACATTTCCAATTAAGTTGTGTTCATCTAAGTCTAATTCAAGTATTATTTTTTGGGTTATGTCTAGTTTATCCAATCATAATATAAGTCACTCTTTAGTCATAGTGGCCAATTGTCTATTCTCTAGATAAATTTGTATTTGTTTGTACCTTTAACATTTTTTTATTAATTTTTATTGGTTTATTATTATTTTTGTATTATTTTAAGATAAAATTATAAAAAAACATCTAAATAGTAATTCTATAAACCACCTTTGTGTTTTTACCCTAACAATGGCCTCCCCAATAATTTTGAAAAAAAAAGTGCAAATACTTCCTTTCCCTTGGCTTGTCAATAATAAAGACATTGAAGCTACCAAAATACCCTTATCATTGTTAATGCATTATCATACATAATTTAAAATTTCACCTTTACCCTCAACTAATTCATTTTGCCACACAACATTCAAAAAATAATTCTCTTTACTCTTCTTGGACAAAGTAGGGCAAAGGGGGTGAAGTGAAGTAAAACTAATGCATTAAATCAACATTTTTTTGGAATGATGACTAAAGGAATGTATTTGCACTTTTTTTTCAAAACAATAGGGGAAGTATTTGTTAAGGTCAAAACACTAGGAGTTTAATAGGATTTTTGAAACACCCAATAATGTTTTTCTAATTCTTTTATTTTTAAATTGATTTTAAAATAGTCAAACTATATTTAAAATTGATATTTTTACATTTATTTTTGAAATTAATAAAAATTTAATTTAATTTAAGTATATTATTTTTTTATTAAAACTAAATTCCGTATGAAATTTAATTAACTATATTACGTTTTTATTTTTTAGTAGAACTTAAGATGGTTTTAAATTAGTAAAAACTAATTATAAAACTAATAATTATTAGATAATTTTGTATTAGTTTTATAGTAATTTTAATTGATATTTTTTTTAATTTATCATATTTATTTTATTAATTAAATTCTTTTTATATTAATAAAAATATTTTTATCAATAACAATAATTAATATTTATTTTTTATTTTATTTAAGTAACTTACTAAATTATTTTTATTATGGCTAATTAATTTTTATTATTTTTAAATTGGAACATAAATGGATTTATAATTTTAAATGGAAGTAGGTTATTTAGCACAACAATATATCATTAAATATCTCAATTTCAATATAATTAATATTTACTAATAATTACAATTTAATGTAAATATATCTAATATATATATAAAACTATAATTAAATTGAAATGGATATAAATATGGATAAAATTAATGAATTTTGTGAAATTTAATGGAGTAATGGAGATGAGAGAGAATTAGTGGCATTAGTTATTAAAGAAGATAGTTAATGGCATAATTAATGAGGAGATATTATTAAAAGAGTTAATGGGAAATAGTGGGGAGAGAAAGAGAGAGAGAGAGAGAAAGAGAGAGAGAGAGAGAGAGAGAGAGATAATGAGGAGTGGTAAAAGCCTTAAAGGTGATTGGTTTGGTTTTCAAACCGTCATTGACTCGGATGGTTGGACCGTTTAGCCCATAATTGACCCTTAACCTGTATCTTGGCCAAAAACTATTGACTTAGTCAACGACCCACTGACTTATATCTTGGCCCTTAACCTGTATCTTGGCTAAAAACTGTAGACTTAGCGAACAACCCATTGACTTGGGTGGTCGAACTGTCAACCCAAACAACGGTTTTTGATCATTTTTTATTTTTATTATTTTTATTTTTTAATTAGAATGGATTGTTTGTTTGAACTGAGCAGTTGAACCACTAACCCAAAAACCTGTGGCTAAAGCGGTTCCAGTTTCCCGGTTAGTTTTAAAACATTGGTGATTGGGCACTACTTGAGTTATTTTGTTCAATTTTTAAATTAAGAAATTCAAAAAAAAATAAATGACTTTGAGAAAAAACCATAAAATAGGAAAGTGCCAGCTTGACACATTCCGTTTTAATATGTAGATATAGATAGATTTATTATTCAAACTAATACTATATCTCTTTTTAAATACCCTAACAACATTTCCCTAGCATCATAATCCAACCCAAAATATATAGTTACATGCAAGTGCAAAATTAACAAGGATATAATGAGAGCACACGTGTATGAACTGAGTTCCATAACCAATTACAAATGAACCACGCTAATGTTATATACATATGACGTCTATTTATGTAATTTAAACAATTTGGAAAAACTATGATGTTGGGAAGACATGATAAAAAATTCACATGAATTTTGATTAATACCACATATTGATTAACACATTTATGATATTGGCTGATTCATCACAAGTTTTTGACATATCATATCTTATACATTATACATTATACATTTTTTATTTAAAAAAATATATTCAAACAAAAACATCCATCACAATAATTATGACACAATCCAGACGAGTTCACATCTCCGCCCCACAATGTCCCACAGCACATCTCTGCCATATATTGGGAATATCTCCTGATGATAGTATCATATACGATGATAGTACTATGATAGTTCCCAATACACGGCGGGGATAGTACTATGGGACATTGTGGGGTGGCTCCCTTATAGGGTGGAGATTTGAACTCGACCTGGACTAGACCAACACTAAAACAAAGAAAAGAGATCAACCAATCCAAATTTAATACCACCAAATGCAGGAGTACACTTATCCATGACCTAATGCATGAGCCAACCAAAACGGAGGCCATCCAAGAGCCTCACTAGATTCATAGATACCTTTCTCAGCTACTATGTGGGTAATTGTTTACATATTACAATACTGGGGGTCGTTTGACAAGTCTTTTTGAGAAGATCTGACAGTCAAAAGATGCATTAAGCTTTTATATGAAGATTTGAGCAGTTTGAAACTAGTTTAACTACTGATGTCTTTCCGTGCATATTTTTTATGTCTTTTCGCGCAATAAAATAGGTTTCTTATGTCTCTTCAACTCACCGACTTCTGGTGGTTAGATTTCTTACAAACCAAACAGAAAAAGACCACGGCACGGGTCTATCCAACTTATAAACAGGCGAAAAAACTGCATGGAAAAACACACCACACGGGCTTGATTTATCCCTTTGCCCCATACAACTTTAGGAGTTACTAGTGTTAATTGCACGTGTGGACGTAAAAATGAAACCAATATATAATTATGAAGATAGTAAATATGTGATTTAACTTGTATGACGTGCACAGGAATTAAATCAAGTATCCCCTTTATAGATTATATAAATATAGATATATAAATTCATTCAAGCAGAAATAGCAATACAGACAATTAGGACTACAACCACCATTAAAAACTCTATCCAGACATTGAGAATATCCCTGTATGTTATCATCGATAGGAGATGTTCCACTGTACAGCTGTAATGTCTTATGGTTAGGTGTGGGTAGATCCCGATTGTCATTAAAGAGCTCTCTACTTACAGAGACTTAACACCCGGACTCGCCTTGTATTATTTCAAGTCACAGTTAATATATATATGACATGTTATTTCACATAATTCTTCATTGGTCTTTTTAAATAAAAAATATTCATTGCAATTATTCTTTTACCCTACACTCATGGTAATGTATCGTGTATACAAAGTTTTAAAACGGCCTAAATTGTTTTTTTTTTTTTCAAATATTTAGTTAAACATTTCTCAAATGAGGTGTTATATATCTATACTACTAATAAAAGAGTGAATTGTCTCATTTTCTTGACTTTTTATTAAACATTTTTATTCTTTATCTAAGCAACATACAACGGGCATAAAAAATGGTATATATATATATATCTTTTACTCTCACTCCAAAAACTGCCCACTTATAATAATTAATAAACTACCCACTTAAACTATTCAAAAAATGTACACTTATAACAGTTAAGAAACTGCTCACTTATAAATGTTTAAAAAATGTCCATAAATTATAAATTATAAGTAGTTTTGTATTGGAGATACTGTCACATGCAAATGCACATACATATTTACTAATTAATAATAAAATTACCAAAAAAGACATGAATATATTAAAACTTTCTTTTGAATCTCTTAAAAAATTGCTTTCAAGGGTAAAACAAGAGGGAATGGAAGCATGTAGAATACTTAAATTCCAGGAGATGGGCTTGCTTTTATTTTTGATGAATAGCCACAATGGCCAAGTACAGACATATATAAAAGGGAATGAGAAGAAACAATATAAATATATGAGTCTTTCTACTACCACACTTAGGCCAGGATCTTTTGGCTGACGGTTCTGAGAGCTTCGTTGGCTATAATTCTATACATGTGCTCTGTGGGATGAACAGAATCCCAGAAGATATATTTGCTTGGATCCTTACATGTGCTCATTCCTCTACATGTCTCACCAACTTCAATCGTCCCCGACCCACAGCACCCTTTGGAAGTCTCAGTGAAGCCTACTCCAATTCATGAACATAAACCAACATCATTCTTCAAGGAATATAATTAAAATGCACAAGATGTTACAAGCTGATGATTTCTAATCCAAATTGAATGTATACTCACCATATCTTGTTGGGTTGCTCATGGTGCGCTCAAAGATAGCATAGGTATCTACATATGCAGTCTTCACCCCAAGCGACGTCCCTATGTCAGTCAGTAAGTTTCTTACCTTGGAATTGAATGAGAAGGATGCTTTGTTGTAACTATCGGCACAGCCTGTTGTACCCGTTAATGTCTTGACAAGTGGCATACATCCCAGTGGAGGGACCCCCACAAGGACAAACTGCATGGCACCTAGCCTGTGCAATGTCTGCCATTTAAACAAGAGTCAGTATTATGGAAAGTTGATGAGAAAAGGAGGGGGCTAGATTGAATTTGAATCGCAGATAGGGACTAGGGAGAGATCATTCACAAGTGCAAGCTCTATGGGCTGTAATGGGCTGATCTTCCAGGCCCACTGAAACATTATCACAGCCAAGCCTTATCTGGCATAGTCCAGAAAAACCATGGGTTTGTTTTATATTTGTATGGCTTTTTCTACATGCATTGAAGAAGTGGGGCATCCGTTTTATATAGTAAGAAGCATTGAGAAGCAAAATGATGCAAAAATGTCCCAATCTGCTTCAATCAAGAGTTACCATCAAATGGGCATATATCCCTTCAAGCCTTGGCTGCTAGACAATTTTTTGTTGCCTCAATATTCAAGCCTGAGTAATAAGAGTGTTTGTGGTTTGC